>NW_024609938.1:0-249999 GCF_016920785.2 Ixodes scapularis
CAGGTGTGCTAGAATTGCAAAATTCATTTGGCGTCTCGCTCTCCTTATTTCTGGAATCCACACGACTGTATCTCCAATCAGTGCTTGTTGAATATGATGGTAAAGCGTACTTACAAAAAGCCGGCGTTTGTATTAGATCTTGCCTGGCTCCCGCCCTCAGCGAAATCTACCTGTTTTTTGTTGACGCCAAAGTTCGGTCGTACCAACGAGATTTTCCCGATGCGAAGGTTTTTCGCTATGTTGACGATTATTTCATCTTACACTCTGCCATCTCCCACTCCGCAGGCATAGGGAGCGTGTTCCTGAGGAAATCGCATGGGCTCACGTTCACCAAAGAGACCCCTCCCCTGAAGGCTTACAGTTCCTCGATCTCAGGTTGGTCCCGACTAGCAAAGGTATCTGCTGGGCTCACCAGCAGAGGTCCTCTAAGCCCGTTCTTCCTTTCAACAACTCACAGTCGAGGAATGTAAAAAATGGGGTCGTCCGAAACCTAATCGCATCGGCCAAGGTTAAATCCTGTCAGCAACTTTCCGCCCCAGACTATCCAGGCAGATTAGTCGCCTTATAAAGGCAGGATACCCGAGAGACCTGATTGAAACGACAATCAAAAGACTTGTCGTGGGGTGCAAGTCCAAACCCCTCTCTCGTAAGTCACGCTTCGCATGCATCCCTTACATACATAACACCTCACATCGCATGGAATCTATCGCGCTCGGCTTCAACACCAACGTAGTATTTCCGTGCAAGTTCAAATTAGCTTGTATTTGTATAAAAGTCAACAACCCCGGTCCAGCGCCCACTTGCCAGAAAAATCACAAGACGAATTATGTAACCTGCTGCAAAGAGTGCGCGTGTTCGATTGCCATGTCCTGCGGTGCTAAATACATTGGACAGACGGGCCGATGCCTAAATGATGCGGTGAAGGAACGTGCAAACAAGATCAAGAAAGCAGCCTCCGACACTTCGGAGATTAGTTACCACCCGATTGCCAAACACACCTCTGGGTTCAGCGAACCCTGTTCGGCCGACCATCCTTCGGCCACCAGGATTGGAGGTCACGCTTCAAGATACGGACGAGAGATCATGGAGGCCTTCGCCATGTACCACAGTCAAAACAACTTCGGGTCCCCTTTCATAGGCTTATCCAGGAGGGAGATAAACATCTTGGGGCCAGAGCCAGTCTTGGATAGTATCGCATTACTGTAACTTCGTTACTTTTTTGGTAACTTGTAACTCTAACGAGTTACTTTTTAAAAGTGTAACTTGTAACTGTACTTCTATTACTTTTTTTGAGGCAACGAAGAAAGTAACGATGTTACTTTTGTCGTTACTTTCCAGTTTTTTATGAATAATATATCACTGAACGAGTGCAATTCAGCCATTCCTTGCACTTTCCAAATTGTCTATTGCGACATTTCGATTTTCAAGTTGGCCTTGCACTAAGTTGTGAATACGTTCTTTCTCGCGAGTCACGATCCGAATAGAGCCACGCGTAGATTTTACGAAAAAAAAAACATCTAGTTATCTTTTCGCACGCGCTTGTACTTTGTGACTGAACACTTACATCTCAGTGTCTTGAAGCACTATCTACGTTGCGGTTTTCCTTTTTCCGTGCAAACGCTTTTTATTCAGGTGAATCAACCGTGAAACAACAATACACGTGGGGGGCACTGCGCATGTCTTGTATTCTGATTAGCGCCACTACTCCGCACTGCGCATGTTTCGTAATTTGATTTGCGCCACTACTCTGGCGTGCAAACTTTCAAACACTAACTTCGAGAAGTAACTGCTTATAAGTTACAATATGAACTAAAAAGCGTACTTTTTAAATTTATGCAATAAACTTTGTGAAGGGCGTTTTCTAGTTTTTTCTAATCTTTTTGTGTTATCGAAAAGTAACTGAGAAGTAACGTCGCTACTTTTTAAAAGTAACTGTATCTGTAACGAGTTACTCTTTTTTTGCGGTAACTGTAACGGTAACTTCACTACTTTTTTCTGAAAGTAACTAGCTTTAACGAATTACTTTTTAAAAGTAACTTACCCAAGACTGGCCAGAGCTGACGTCCCTCGTTTATGCGGCTCCAAGCGATTAGATGTAACCCTCGCGGTATCGTCCTTCAGTCTCTTGCCTCTACATCCTCTCCCATCGCTTCCCCCCCCCCCCCAGTGGGGCGTCTTTCACCCTCCCCTCCTTCACCTATATATGCAAACTTCGGGTGAATAAATGCCGTCGCTAGTTGGAAGTCTTTGTTGTTCGTCCGCTTTTCTATGTATCTTCCTCATGTTTAATTAATTTCCATTTTGCTTGCATCAGAAGCTTTGAATGTGCAAAAGTGAACATAATGATTGCTGGAGGCTACTTTAAGTGGCTTATTTTTCTAGATAAGTGAACTACTTATTTACTTTCAGTGCGCAACTGATCCCACTTGGCATGTTTAATGGATAATTTTTCGGGTCCATGTGTACATTTGTAGATATATGTTAGTGTTAATCGTAATATTTCTTTGGGTTAAAAAGAGCCGCGGCACCACAGAAAGGCAAGTAGCCCATTCCCAAGAAGGTGTGCATGTAATGTAATAATGAAGTGATGAGATGGTGCACAAATGACAGAGGTGCTGGCGATCTATAAATCGAGCTTGTGGGCGAGGGTAGTAAAATGATTCTGCGAATGTTTTAGTTTTGCGTGCATGCAAGTGCAGTGCTTTACTTAATTCGTTTGTGCATGACTAATGTGCAATAAATTTGCTTCGAAATATTTCGGTCGCAGCTCTCGATTCCTCACTAGACGGCTGGATATATCCAAACAGCAGAACAACGAACACACGCGACTACGCACCTAATGCAACTGAAAGCGCAATCGCACATCCTAGGCATATATTACATTATAAATTTTACCAAACCGTTACCGCGGTCCGCGTGCCACACTACCGGAGCCTTTGAAGCATGCTATTTAAACACACGCCCGGTGTAATACCATGACTGTGGGGCGCGCGCGTAAAAGCGTGCTTCCAAGGTTCCGATACTACGGTACGCGGAACACGCTAACGGTTTGCTAAAAGTCTATGTTATTACACTACCGGGACCGGGCGTGCTGCACAGGAGCCTCGCTCCAGCGCGACTCCGAAGCAATCGTAGAACCATCCTACGAAAATAAAAGGGAGCCATATTGAATTATTTGAGGCTGCATAGAAACGGCTTAAAAGTGGGCTAATACGTTCGAAACATTTTATAAAAAAGTCTTTTTGAAATATTAGCCATGCATTTCATTAATAGTATGATAGTTGTTAATATGATTTTATAATCTACCGATTATAAAAAAAATATGTTGACTCGTTCGAGAAATGAGAGCCCCCACCACGGACGAGGAATTCGGCGCTACTGTACAAAAGTCGACTTCAACGGCCCTATGGGAAATGTCCGGGGGTCGCGTGATGGTGGTGTGTGGCCAGTGGCTGGCCTCGTGTTTCGTTTTGGTGCTGTGTCGACCACAGGTGTCACCATTGTGCACGAAGGTCAGCTTTAACCCGAAGAAGAACAAGAAGGCGGAAGAGAGCACAGATGTATGGACTCTAGCTAGTCGGTGGCGGCGATCCCCACCCCTGCCCGTTTCGATCTGGATGAGCATCGTACCGGCGTGCGGTTGTGTATAGCTACTGCGTGGCGCAGGTTAAAGACCCCAGGCTAGCAGTCATACAGCACTGGCTAAATTGCTTAACTACAGTGGGTAGCAATATCATCGTGTTCTTGCAGTTCGGCCCTCCTGCTGTATAAATCAACTAACGACTAAGTTGACATTATTTGATTTTTTTGGTGGCGGCGGCGAGGTACAACAAGAAGTGGTGAGCGAGGGAATGGCGGGACCATGGCTGGGGGAAACAACCGGAGCGGTCGGTTTGGGAGAGACCCGATATTTGGACACCGTCTATCCCCGTGCGAGTGAAGCGCTCGGTGTGCCGAACATAATGGGGTCGCCGCGTTGGACAGAGAGTCATCACCTAAATGTTTCTTCCACCGTGGACGGAGTATAGCATGTTCTGGGCACGTGAGCTTCGCTCAGTCTAGTGCTTTGGTCGCACGAGGACTGGCGTTTGAATCGTCGTTTTTGATTGTTCTGATAAAAGAAAAGTTATAAATTTCTCTGTTTCGTTCTCCCAGCTAAAGCGTGCGGATAGATACGCGACTGTTCGATATCCTCCCCAACAATCAGCGACCAGTAACGCCGGCGTGTTTTCTTTTATAGATTAATTTATGCAGGCAGTTATTTAATAGAAATCGAGCATAACGTTTGAAAGGAATTTCGGGTTTAGGTGATTAACCCGGCGTTGGAAATAAAAAGTAAAAGCAAGCAATTCTAATGGCAAAAAGTATTGAGATCTTTTAAAATATATGATCAACGAAAGACAATTTTCAATAAGCGGAATATGCGAATAGAAACGCTGGTGGTGGCAATTTTTGTGATTAAAGCAATGCAACTCGATAGTAGGACACCGGACTTATGTATAGAGCTGGAGAACTAAGCTCCCAATAATAATAAAAAAATGCTGATCAGACGACAGCATTTGTGGAGAGGTCGGCAATATCCGGCATATAGCTCGATGGTTTCTACGAGCAGAAAGGGTAAAACGCACTAGAATGTTTAGCCCGCTTCACTCCCACAATTTCGTTAGTGCTCACTAGACTAAGCAGTTGAGTCTGCTCAAATGAATTGATTAAATAAGTTAGCAAAATACAAACGGCAAGTTAAAAAAAAATTATCGGCTAATGTATTTTTTTTTTGTGTGGTGAAGTCCATTTTATATTTTATTTAATAAAAACATGAACATGCACTATTCTTAAGTTAAAAGGAGTACAGACGAAAAGGAAATTGCAAGAAAAAGAGAACGCGATCTCGTGAATTTAAAGCTCTATTAAGCCCGATTCATATTATGCGATTCGGCTTGCGAGTTCGCAGCTGACACGTCCAATTTGTGGTTTTTGCGTCCAATTTGTGGGAGGCTTTATTTATAATAATATTCTGAAAATCACCGCAAGGCTATTAACAATGTGACCGCCATGTCTGCCCGAAAAAGATAACCTTCCCAGGACTTATACAGGAGAAGATCCTGAGGATAAAAAGTATTAATGATAATACTAATGCTTATATTGATTTTTTTTTCTATAATCATGAAAAAACCCGCAGCGCCTATACAGGCATTATTGCAGGGGGGCACAATGCATTAAAAAAGAAATCCACAGTCTCGGGGCACACCACTTCCGCCGGCAATGAATTCCATTCCGCAATGGTTCGTGCAAAAAAAGAGTGTTTCATAATGTTTGTCCTGGAGAAGTACGGCTGAACCTTATAACAATGGTCTGTACGAGCAGAACGGTAAGATGGGGAATGCAGAAACTTTGCAGCACAAATTCCTGTTTGCTTGTGATAAATCGAGTAAAACAGTTTGAGACGCAGCATTTTACGGCGTTCATTTAAATGCACCCATCCCAGTTCCTTTTTCATTTGAGTTCTGCTACTGAAACGATCGTATCTTCCCAGGACAAACCGAACAGCAACAGATTGAATACGTTCTATAGCACTGATACGAACCTGGTAAGACGGATCCCACACATGACAAGCATACTCTAATATCGGTCTAACATACGCTTTATACGCTGCCTCTTTAAGCTCTTTGCTTACATGTTGCGCTGTAAAAAATGTAAAGCCCTGCCTGCCCTGGAAACGACACTGTTCACTTGAGCTGTCCATGTTCCGTCTTCAGAAAATATAACACCTAAATATTTATAAGATGGCTCAATTCTAATATTTTCATTGTTAATGGAGTACTGATGAGTCAATTTATTATGTTTTCTAGTGAAACACACATGAACACACTTGCTAGCGTTCAATGACATCTTATTGTTACTACACCCTGATTCAATTCGTTTAACATCTCTCAAAAGCTGTGTGAAATTCGTTTCACCAGACACTGCGTTGTACAATGCACAATCAGCGGCAAATAGACGTATTTCTTATTCAATTCCTCGGGAAATATCATTAATATAAATGAGAAAGAGAAGCGGTCCCAACACAGACCCCTGTGGCATGCCAAATGTTACAAAAACAAGACCCGAACATGTACCGTTTACCACAACCTGTTGCTGCCTTGAAGCTAGGTAGTCTCTTAACCAGTGAATCAGATTATTATCAATATTTAAAACTTAATACCGAATGAGAGACAGTATCAAATGCTTTCTTGATATCTAAAAATATACAATCAACTTGACCTCTGTTATCAAGTACTGTGGCATTATCATGATAAAACTCGATTAACTGCGTTGTACATGAAAAACCTTTTTGGAACCCATGCTGTTGATCATTCAGAAAGCCGATCAAAACAAGGTGCTTCATTAACGCCGAGTGCAAAACATGTTCGACAATTTTACAGCACACTGGGGTAAGCGAGATTGGCCTGTAGTTTGATGCAATACATTTAGATCCGCCCTTTAAAACTGACACGACATTGGCTATTTTCCAATCATCAGGTAGTTTTCCCTTCTGTATCGACTAAGACAAAAAGATATTTCGCTACTGCAGTCGAACGATACTTTAACACCCTAGGGGAGATACCATTAGGACCAGTAGCTTTGGATCCATCAATATTATCAAGCAATTTATTGATTCCATTAATGGAGAACTCAACCTGCGGCATGCCAACATACTGGTCGCTGACCATCTGTAGGGAAACATTTTCATCGGGAAGGAATACTGGCCTAAAGAAATCATTAAATTATGTAGTTTTATTATAATCATTTGTTACTACAAACCCTTCATGCTGCATTTGACTAGGGGGCGCAAGTTTATCTTTACTACACCGTTTCATAGATTTCCAAAACTTCTTGTTGTTGCTTTGCAGGTCTAAAGTTAAACCTTGAAAGAAGGTCCTCTGGCATTCTCTTAATTTTTCTTATATTGTGACGTTAGGTCCCGCAGTTTACAAAAGTTATCCTCAGATTTATTTTTGCAGTACCCTGTAAAGGTTCTCTCTCGTCTACGTACCATGCAAATTAGCTCACCAGTAATCCATGGTTTCTCCCTCTTTTTCAGTTTACTGCTTAATGTACTAAGTATATGAGCGTCCATGAGAGTAAAAATTCTTTCCTTAAACGTTGGCCACAAATTATTAACGCTTATGTTGTCTGCAATACATTCAAACGACAAGAAACTGTTCTCAAGATTCATTGAGATCTTCGCCTAATTCCCTCTGTCAAAAAAGAAAACTTTCCTAGACTCGTTAATTTTTACTCGATTAGTAGTTGTGGCCAAACTGGCAACGACGGCATGATGATCACTGATACCAGGTATGACGCATACATTCGACACAACATCGGGAGTGTAGCGTAACAATAAATCAAGAAGGTTAGAGCCGCGCGTCGGCTGGGTGACAGATTGAGAAAAGCCAAGTGTATCCGACATAGTTTTCATCTCACAGTATAAACCTCTATCCGAGCCTAAAACACATCTACCATCACTCCCATGTGGCATACGGTAAATCAAAATCACCTCCAAGAAGAATACACTCGGCAGAAAAAGAACAAACAATCTTGCGCAGCTGTCGCATAACACTCAAAGGAGCCAACCACAAATCTGGAACCATCAGACTGTATGACGCGGCACCAAACAGATTCAGTTGAGTTGCTATCAACACGAAGTTCACAGCTATTTAATGAATCCCTCACTAAGATAAAAACTCCACCACCGTGTGTCATTCTATCATGATGGTACACATTGAAAGAACGAGGAAATACTTCATTGTCCATTATCGTTGCGTCGAGCCAAGACTCCGTTCTGATGACGACATCAGCACATATTGAACTGATTAGGCCAGCCAACTCGCCCACTTCATTTTTAACACTCCGACAGTTTACAACAAGTACAACAGTTTCACAAACTGTCCTTGATTTGGGGGTACATTATGATCGTTTAACTTGTACCACTTCCTGAAGTTCTGAGTGCCATGTATATGACTTGCCATCTATGTATAGTTTATCGCGTACAAGTTTAACCGAGTGGTCGCCTTGCTCTCTTTCTGCTTTCGCATGGTCCCATATATGCTACGCTTAATGCGTACATCCTGCGAATGGTAGTCACATAGTGACAAGCCAGTATCTTTAAGTTTACGAGCGTTCCTAAAGAACTCAGTTTTCTCATTTTGGTCAAAAAGACGCAATATTACTGGCCGGGTTGAATTGCCGCCTCTTCTTTTCAAGCGATGAATCCTTTCAAGAGTTGTGATTTTTACTCCCAGTTTCGCTTCGAACACTTCATTGACGACATGCTGTCGCAATGAGACTGTCGTCTCATTGCTGTCTTCTTTCAGTCCCTAGATAATGACGTTGTTCTGCCTGCTGCGATTTTCAACGTCATCTATCTTAGCACGCAATGCCACCATACCAACCGATATCGTTTCAACTGTTCCTTCACATTGGCCAAGCTGTGCACTACACCAGGCAAGAGATTTGAGATCAGTTTCGATTGCATTCAGTCTTAAGTCAGCTCGAGCCATGTAATCGTCGATCTTTTGGTTGACCATCCCAATCTTTTCAAGTATTTCTTTTTGTCCATTAAGAAGCGCCTTCCTATCCTCATTTATGGGACCGGGATTTATTTCAACATCGCCGCTTAAGAGCAACACCAGCATACACAAACCATCAAAGCAGTCGACAATAACACAAAACGCATTCGGGCAGGGCAACACCGCTAGGCACCAACAACATTTTACAAATCGGCCAAAGGAAGGCTTCTTACCAACCTGCAGCGCGAAGAGGAGCGGATTAGATGGTGTCCGCATGCCAGCGGTGTCGCCTTGCCTAATGCCACGGGAAGCAAAAGGGGCGTGACTCGATAACGCGATATTTTTAGTTATTAATCTATTGGCAGTGCTTAAAGTCAGGAGGATTTCGGGGGTCTCAGACCCCTGCCAATACTGAAGGGCGGTCTGAGTCCCTTCTACAGAGCTCTGGCGTTTGTGAAAAGACAATCATAGGCAACCTGCAATGCTCTTTGGTTTGGCGCCATCAAGCGACTGAAGCACGAAATATTGGGTACCCCTGGGAGTGGCGGCTCCATTGTTCAAACGTGAGCTATTACTCTGGTGGTGCCGCTTAGCCTAGTGTTTGAAGCAAGGAATACTGTGTATCCCAGGAAGCCGTGATCGCGTAACGTGCCAGTAGAGCTGAAGCTACGGCCCCGGCGGGCCAATCGGAACGTGATTACGTATCACCGGAGCCCGCCTCAACTCCGAAAAAGTATCAGGCTTTTCGCTACGTCATGCTCCAATATGTGTGCGTTGCGCTCGTATACATCGCGTATTGCGAAGCCTTCGGCAAGCAATCTGGGGCTTATCGTTCGCCGTTTGCCAAGTCACAACGAGATAGGGTAAAACCGTGCGCTCCCACCCTGCTGGCGCCGCCTGGCCGTTGCTGACTGCCTATGAGTGATCCATCTTGTAATCAGAAATGTTGGAATTTTCCTAATTCAAGATTTTTTGAGTAGTCGACTCCAGAGATATTAAAACTATGTTGTGAGTAGCCATGTCGATTTCGTGTGGAAGAAAATATAGGATGTTTCATAAACACTATATTATTTGTTGACGAGAATAATATTCGGAATCAATGTTGTTGGTCGGTTTCGTTACCCAAGAAACATGCCGGGCTCCGCGCATATGTTTTAATTGAGTCGGTTTTGTGTGCCTCAAAAATGTTCCCCCCCCCCCCCCCCCCCCTTCACATGCATTCTTAACAGAGTTTGTAAGACTTTCCGGAAGTTACGGGAGACTTTAGGCGCTGTCTATTGGTATCCGGTAGAAGATTCCGATATGTGCAGTTTTTTGACGGGAATTAATCATTTACTGCGTTTACGGAGAGCAGGCGAGGCCGGGAGGGCGCAAAGCAATATTGAACAAGGCAGCTGGCGGCGTTTTAAACTTTTTCGCTGCACCGTTCACAATCATACAACGGAAACAAATAAAAAATATAAAACAAAAATACAAATACCGTTCTGAAGAGTGTCGGCCATCTTTCATATATCTTTGGGAGCTTATAATGTTTCGCAGATCATGTCTCGGTATACTTTTATATATATAAATTCTGCTTGTAAAGAAAGTCCGATTGAATACTTTTGGCCTTTTTTCAGTACGTCTTTTAATAACCTTTTTTTTAATTTTTCACAGAATGTCGTTCTCAATAATAGTATACCAACGTTAAATAAAATAATATGTAAAAAAAAATAATGTCTAGATACTGTAGCTGAAGTCAGTACTTCTTTTGGTAGTTTTGACCATTTTTGTTCATTATCGCTCGCAATAACAGTATAAAATATATATCTAGAAGAAACCTTTTGAGTACTATTGGCAATCTTTCGTTGTGTCTTTTGACACCTTTTATAATTTTTTGTTTATCCTCGCTTGCAATAATATCACATCAGCAATTATCAGTTGCAATAATAATAATAATAATGTATAATATAAAAACATATATGAGTAAAAATAACCATCTGAATGTGTTTGCGAAATTTTCAGTTCGTCTTTTGTTAGCTTTAACCATTTTTTGCCGATAATCAGTCGCAATAATGTTATAACAAAAACAAATAAAGACATTTGTGCAAAAGATAACCTGAATACTGTTTGACATCTTTGATTACGTGTTTCGGTAGCTTTGAAAATGGTTCACCGATTTCTCAATAAAATGGCACCAGTAACGAATAGAACAGATATGTATACAAAAATAGCCCGTGGATAATGTAGCCCATCTTTGGTGTGCTTTGAACCTTTCTCTGATTATCGCACGCAATAAGATTACATTAGCGACCAGAAGAAATATGAGTGAAGGAAATAGTTCTTAATATATTTCTCCACCTTTTTAGCACGTTTTGATAGCTTTCATCATTGGTTGCTCATTATCGCTCAGACTATTATCCCATCAGCAACGAATAAAATATGTCTGTAACAAAGATGACTTTGTGAGTACCGCTGGATTTCGTTTCGGTGTCTTCTGGTAGCTTCATTTAAATTATCGCTGATTATCGCTCGCAATAATATTACATGGGCACAAAATAAAACTGTAAAAGAAATAAACCTTCGTGGTAAGTACTGTTTGCCATTTTCTCGGAACGTCCTACTTTTAAATACAATTTCGCTGATTATCGATCACAATGTTGTCATATTGACAAGGAATACAATTTTTTTAAAGGTTAGTCTCCAGAAGATTAAGAATTGTGGTTCACGAAAAATTAAAATGTCGACTTTGATTCTATTTTACTATATTATTGGTGATCAATGTGTGATTCATTTGTTATTTTCATAGAAGACCCAGCCGAGATCCCAGATGGTTATCTACATCGTTCATAACACATATTGTAGAACGTACTTCAGATAAAGTTAGTGACAGCTATTTTCAGGTTCATTTTTTATGCTTAGCAGAATGTATTTTGGTTTTATTTTGCAATAATTATATTTACAATAAAAACACATGAAGCGTATAAACTCCAACTTTTCGCCTAGATTAGAAAGTATTCTTGCGAGTGCGGCTTCTTTTGCAAAAGTTTCTTGAAGTGCGCTAGCCGGTCTATTCGAAAAGTATTTCAACTGATTTTAAAGTACAATATAATTTATCTGGGATCAGGTTGCCCTTTTTGATAAACAGTTAGGTATCTTTGCACAAACCTAGAGGTAATATAATAACCAAAGAATATACAGCAAAAACGTTTTCCGCACACCGATGGCATTAATTTTTATAGGGTCGAAGATGCAGGCGGCATGGATCGTACATTTCGTGCCTGTCATTAGAAAATCTAATTGGCCATACACTAGCATCATTATATATTAGTTATGAATGAAAGTTTAAAAAAATTAGTGCATGCGACTGCGATTTATTGCTGCATAACTGATCGTTACGCAGCTCAACGTTGCACGACCGTTAGACGAATGACCGTAATAAAAAAATTACCGTTACACGACTGAGGATTCGGGAAAATTTATCTTTTATAAAGAAATTCACTGTTCAAATTTAATATTTCTAACACCAAGATATTTCTCATCGCCATAGTATGCAAAAGCGATCACGTATAAGTTTCGTTACATATTTGACACATCAAAAAGGTACGCATTTATTTCTATTATATTCATAAACTAATAACATTTTAGGTTTTGACCCAGCTTCAGAGACTCTTGTAGGGCATTTCTAAAAACGCGTTAACCGTCTGCATATTCAAAAATTGAATAGGTTTGGCAAAAGGTTTTTTAATAAATGTGTGTATCACGTTATTCCTTTCATATTCAGGTCGGTAAGGCTTGTGTCTTTTGAAATTTTATAAAACAAATCTTCAGCTACACCGGACGCTGAAATTATGTCATAAATTGAAGCTGACGTTGGTGTATGATTTTTGAAATCAAACTTAGAAAAATTTACTGCACTAAAACAAAGGTCGTGCCATCGAATACTGTGTGGTAATTCGCAGATAAAAACTAATGCTGAAATTACACATATGACGCAATTAGAACCATTTTTTTTTTCTAAAATAGTGTTAATTATCAGAACTTGCAAATATTTGTTTGAGGACACTCTGATGCTACGCTATAAAACTATATATGTTAGCAATGAAGAGAGGAAGGCATTTCAAAGTTATTTGACATTGTTATAAATAATTTTCTTTTATTTTTATATTTTATCAATGATATTATTGACTCCGTACAGTCGAAAATACGCCTATCTGCTGATGACTGCGTACTTTACTCTGGAATTCATATAAAGTCCGATTGCTTGGCTTAGCAGAAAGATATCTGTCTTATCTCCGCCTGGTGTGAAACATTGCGAATAATTTTGAAAATAACCAAGTGTAATCATGTATGTTTCACGCGCAAGAGACACCCTGTCGCCTTGAAATACGTTATCAGCGAAACGTTTCACCAACTGTTTGTGAAGTTAAATACCTCGGTGTTCATTTTATAGAAAACGTTTTGGTGGCCCCAAACGTGGACCACACATCCACAAAAATGTCCATAATGCTGAACTTTATTAGACGTAACTTTCAAGATTGTCGCAAGCTCACCAAACGAACGCTGTATCTAACCTATATTAGAGCGATTTCAGAGTACGCCTGTGTCTTCTGAAATCCCCACCAGGCTTACCTTGTAAACCAGCCAGCGGCAGTTCAAAATAGAGCAGCTCGTTTTACATCGGGTAAATATAACATTGGATCAAACGTGGCTCAACTCAAAATAGGCTTGATTTAATTCCATTATTCCAGAGAAGGTGGTCTATGCGGTTAAAATTTTAGTACAGAATTTTTCATGGTTATCTATACATTGACAAATATATGTACATGATGCCTGCCCACTATTCATCAGGAAAGCGTGATCACTCCAAAAAGTGCGAGAGTATAAATGTAGAACGAATATGTTTCAATACTCTTTCTTTCCATGCACAACGAGCACCTGGAATTCGCTGCCAGAGGAAATAATTGTTACAAGTTCTGCTACTTCATTCTTCAACCATGCGTTACATGATGCTTCATAAAACAAACAATAACTGATATTATTGTCTTCACGTTCGGCCTCGCACTTTCTGTACTTTTTCTCAAATGTATTTCTCCTCCTCGCTCGGTATAATGCCTTTTTAAAGCAATGCGAGATATTCTAAATAAAATTTTTTTTTCTTCTGGGGGCAGAAGAATGAACCCAAAACAAAGATTACCTTCGGAGTACTGTTAGACATCGTTTTGATACGCCTTTTGGTAGATTTTACATTTTAGTTGATTATCTCTCGCAATATTATAACATCAATAACATAAGATATTTATGTAAAAAGAATAGCCTTCCAAGTTCTATTCATTTTTTTGGTACGTGATTAAAATGTCTAAACATATTTCGAGAAGTTATTATTTTTTTTTCAAACCTTGGTACTGAAGATTATACGAAAACAGTTGGACAGACACAAGGTATGTTTCAAACCTTTCAACTTCAGAGACAAGCATGCTTATTGTTTTAAAAATGTTTTCCAGTAGCACCTAATAATTAATCGTTAACCGTTCGTCCCGAATCAATCGGACAATGCCCATGCCTCCCACTTGGCATTGTGGTTCGAAGAGAGAACAGAAGAACGATTTACCGAAATTGAGTATGAGTGGTAGAAGCGCTGCCAAAAAGGGATTAAGCTCGTCCGCATGGGAAAGTTTCGTGGCTCTTGGCTTGTACGAAAGCCAGATGTTCGGAGTTTAAGACAGGAAGGAACGTCTAGGAACTATTGTTTTCCGTCATGAGCTTTCCGGTTCTTCAATTCTTATCAGTATTTTGATGAGTTTGGCCAGGGCTTTGACAGGCGTCCGATTGTAGGCTAGCCTACGTGGCCTCGCAGGACTGGAAAGGGTGGCTTGATAATTGTTTTATGCCAACTCACAAATTTGTTTGACTAATTGCCTTTAAGGGTGGAGGAATTCCAGGCGGAAGTGGAAATGGAAATACAATTTAAAGTTATCAATAGACTCGACAGCCTAAGCGTAATATTGTGTACTCGTTTGAAACGGTTTCATGTTTTCCTATACTTTGCATACTAACATTCAGGCTGGCAATATATCATATTTTTTAATTATAAATTCTAAATTTGTATGAATTAAATAATGTTAGTTTGATTTCAATCACTGTAGCTAGAGCAAGTTACTCTATATTACATCAGGGTATGTTTGTTAAACATGGCCGATTCATTAACATATCCGTTTGATAATTGAAAGGAATGCGACGTAAAGGTTTAATGTAAATTTAATCTTTTAGAGTACAGTAATTAAATTTTTATTGATGTAAGTCCCGACATATCATATCGAAATCAGCTTGATCTTTAACCAGTCAAAAACATGTTTGCAATTTTTCTCACGTCCTGATTTGCATTAAAATAACCGTTAATTAATTGTTTCTTTTTTTAGTTCAAGTTCTGATTTGAGTGCAATATGAGATTAGATATCTGACGAATGAAGTCGAAGGTTGAAAGAAAGCTGAACGCTCTGATTTATAGAGAAGAGCACCACCTTTAGTTCGTGATTAATATTCTATGCATTCCTTACTTGATAATTATTTGATATAAGTACAAAACAGGCAGATGGCAAACATTAGATGAAATACAAGCCGCAATTAAGAACTATTCTAGGGATTATTCTTGCGGGAAACGTTTGATTGAAATCACTGCAGTAAACGAGGTGTGATTTAAATCACGATTTTAATCATCTTCGATTTTTATTTTCCACCCAGCTTATATTTCACTAATTATGTAACAATAAAAACCGTGCTCCGCCAGCAGGGTGGACGTATTAGAAACTTGAAATACGGTCTATTAATTGGACGTTGGTGTCAGAGTTTTGCACCGGAACCGAACCGAACCGTAAACCGGAACCGAACCGTTATTTTTAGCCAAACCGGAACTGAACCAAACTGAAATCCTCGCAGCCATCTTGAAATTGAACCGGAACTGAACGGGGAAAAATATGGCGGTAACCGGCTCAAAACGGTTCGCGGTAGTTTTATTGTTTTTTTTTTGTATTACACAATGGATATTTTAGAAATTAAAAAAGAGACATCCGTATTTATATGTAGTGATCAATTTGACATATTCCGAATTGCAACGAATGAGAGAGTGTGGGTCTTCCTGGTGTTTTTCTTTTTTTTTTTTATTAACGCTACGATAAGTTATGTTTCACGTGACCCCTGGACGTAGTCACATAAATCGCTGCGTCAAGTCGACTTAAATTGAGAAGGTCACAATACTTATTAGCGTTATTGACACTGTGACGTTATATGATATTACGACTTCTCACCGAGAGTCTCGAGACACCATGACGTACTCGACTGTCGAGAGCCCGAGTCGAATGGTCGGGTTCATGACAGTCAGCTTCGCCAAACATTCGGGTAATCGACTCGTGTTCAATCAAAGATAAGAATAGCCGAACTCTGACAATGTCTGAAGATCAACCCATGCTTTACTCTTTGGCAATCCCAGCGCATAGCTATGATGAACACGGACGGTGCATAATAAGCGTCAGATCACTTGGCCGCTTGTTCTAATGGCGAGTTGAGGGGAAAGCAGTTTCCTTTCTTTGTTTTTCCTGTCTCTGCTATGAGCGAAAGGAAAACTGTGTGTTTTTGCAAGTTAACAACGTCAGGGATTAGCACTGAGCAGTATTCGCTTAAAGTTCATAAATGTTTGCATTACCCATTTTGCACGTACAGATCATTGAGGCACTCAAACATGTTTTTGTTGTTGCTGAACTATCTAAGAAAGTTGTCCCCGAGAATGGAAGAGGCACTGAAATGACCAAATGTGACTTATCAATTTGACGATAAATAGAACTACAAGTGTGTACGGGAAGGATGCCTGAAAAGAAACATCCCGGTGGACTTAAAGGGACAGCCGAATGTTTGCCGCCGATCTAATGCCGGGGTCACGCTACTTATACATTAATAGGAAAATCAATCTGCAAACATCGGTCATCAAGATACGCGTGGTTCGAATGCCAATTGCCCAGTTTCTTCTTGAACTTGTTTCCATGCTGCAATCAGAGCACAAATCTCGTGCTGACTTACGTTCGAATTTGTTTGCAGACTGTCCTTTGTATGACGAATGAGCAGAGTCACCTGGCTTTAGTCTCACATGAGTGTCGTTTTCTCTTTCTACCCCAAGCTTTGACCAACTTCGTATTTTGTTTAAACTTCAATGTTTCTGAGTGCAAACTATAAGAATATGCAGGATTACTGTAAACAAAGGACACACATATAATTGTCGAATTAACAGCACCAAACAGAGGAGGAACTTCCTCAGCAACAATAAGTAGTCTCTGGAGGAGAATCGAAACAAGAAAAGGGGTGGGGCGAGGAAGGGGGAAGGGCGGGGGATTAAACAAATACTGTGTTGTAAAGCTTTCTCAGTCCCGCATCTTCGGCACAGACCAGAATGCGTAATCCCGGACACTACTTCGTTTGCAAAAACACTCTTGCCAGAAAGCGTGTTTTCGTTGTGCCAAACACTCGCGCCGTTTCTCACGAAGCTACACCGAGCAACAATAATTTGTGTCTCTGGAATAAATGACTCTCACTGTGCGTGAACCTTCTGCATCATTAATGTTTCACCACGGGATTTGACTTTTTTTCCGTAAGGACAAATCGCATGACTACCTGCATATGGAGAAATTACCTCACGTATAAACCATGTTAAACAGTTTCGTTTTCTGGTGAAATGCGATGTTCACAACACTAGCCAATGCATAGGTCCCAATAGTATAGTTCTGCAGCATATATAGCAGTTCGCGATGATATGTGGCAACCTCAAAACATGTTAGCGCGCGCAGGACTGATAAAGGGCAAAGTTTTAGTGGGGGCCCAAAAAATGGAAGACGTTTACAAATACCTGTAATGCGAAATTAGAGTGCAGCTCTTGAGGAGGAAGAGGAGAGGGTATGGAAGTAAGGGTATGCCCCTCCAAATCCCCTCCTTCTCCTCTCCCTGCCTTCCTCTCCCCACCTTCTCCAATTTAGTTACTCCGCTAAATTTAGGAGGAAAATGACATCACATGACTTTGTGTCACGTCACATATGAACAACCTCAGTTTCTCCTGTGTTTCTCCTCTAGATTTAGCAAGAAAAGTTACATCACTTGACCTCAACACCAATTTAATCCCCGCTAAATTTAGCAGGAAAATGACATCACATGACTTTGTGTCACGTCACATATGAACAACCTCAGTTACTCCTCTAGATTTAGCGAGAAAAGTTACATCAGTTGACCTCAACTCCAATTTAATCCCCGCTAAATTTAGCAGGAAAATGACATCACATGACTTTGTGTCACGTCACATATGAACAACCTCAGTTTCTCCTCTAGATTTAGCGAGAAAAGTTACATCAGTTGACCTCAACACCAATTTAATCCCCGCTAAATTTAGCAGGAAAATGACATCACATGACTTTGTGTCACGTCACATATGAACAACCTCAGTTTCTCCTCTAGATTTAGCGAGAAAAGTTACATCACTTGACCTCAACACCAATTTAATCCCCGCTAAATTTAGCAGGAAAATGACATCACATGACTTTGTGTCACGTCACATATGAACAACCTCACTTACTCCTCTAGATTTAGCGAGAAAAGTTACATCAGTTGACCTCAACTCCAATTTAATCCCCGCTAAATTTAGCAGGAAAATGACATCACATGACTTTTTGTCACGTCACACATGAACAACCTCAGTTTCTCCTCTAGATTTAGTGAGAAAAGTTACATCAGTTGACCTCAACACCAATTTAATCCCCGCTAAATTTAGCAGGAAAATGACATCACATGACTTTGTGTCACGTCACATATGAACAACCTCACTTTCTCCTCTAGATTTAGCGAGAAAAGTTACATCACTTGACCTCAACACCAATTTAATCCCCGCTAAATTTAGCAGGAAAGTGACATCACATGACTTTGTGTCACGTCACATATGAACAACCTCAGTTACTCCTCTAGATTTAGCGAGAAACGTTACATCAGTTGACCTCAACTCCAATTTAATCCCCGCTAAATTTAGCAAGAAAATGACATCACATGACTTTGTGTCACGTCACATATGAACAACCTCAGTTTCTCCTCTGTTTCTCCTCTAGATTTAGCGAGAAAAGTGACATCACTTGACCTCAACACCAATTTAATCCCTGCTAAATTTAGCAGGAAAATGACATCACATGACTTTGTGTCACGTCACATATAAACAACCTCAGTTACTCCTCTAAATTTAGCGAGAAAAGTTACATCAGTTGACCTCAACTCCAATTTAATCCCCGCTAAATTTAGCAGGAAAATGACATCACATGACTTTGTGTCACGTCACATATGAACAACCTCAGTTTCTCCTCTAGATTTAGCGAGAAAAGTTACATCAGTTGACCTCAACACCAATTTAATCCACGCTAAATTTAGCAGGAAAATGACATCACATGACTTTGTGTCACGTCACATATGAACAACCTCAGTTTCTCCTCTAGATTTAGCGAGAAAAGTTACATCACTTGACCTCAACACCAATTTAATCCCCGCTAAATTTAGCAGGAAAATGACATCACATGACTTTGTGTCACGTCACATATGAACAACCTCAGTTACTCCTCTAGATTTAGCGAGAAAAGTTACATCAGTTGACCTCAACTCCAATTTAATCCCCGCTAAATTTAGCAGGAAAATGACATCACATGACTTTGTGTCACGTCACATATGAACAACCTCAGTTTCTCCTCTAGATTTAGCGAGAAAAGTTACATCAGTTGACCTCAACACCAATTTAATCCCCGCTAAATTTAGCAGGAAAATGACATCACATGACTTTGTGTCACGTCACATATGAACAACCTCAGTTTCTCCTCTAGATTTAGCGAGAAAAGTTACATCACTTGACCTCAACACCAATTTAATCCCCGCTAAATTTAGCAGGAAAGTGACATCACATGACTGTGTCACGTCACATATGAACAACCTCAGTTACTCCTCTAGATTTAGCGAGAAAAGTTACATCAGTTGACCTCAACTCCAATTTAATCCCCGCTAAATTTAGCAGGAAAATGACATCACATGACTTTGTGTCACGTCACATATGAACAACCTCAGTTTCTCCTCTAGATTTAGCGAGAAAAGTTACATCAGTTGACCTCAACACCAATTTAATCCCCGCTAAATTTAGCAGGAAAATGACATCACATGACTTTGTGTCACGTCACATATGAACAACCTCAGTTTCTCCTCTAGATTTAGCGAGAAAAGTTACATCACTTGACCTCAACACCAATTTAATCTCCGCTAAATTTAGCAGGAAAATGACATCACATGACTTTGTGTCACGTCACATATGGACAACCTCAGTTTCTCCTCTAGATCAGACTTGTACGTAATCCGTTACAAGTAACAAAATTACTTGTAAACCCTTACATTTATAAGTAATTTAGTAACGGAATAATTACATATTTTCTAGAGTAATTTTAAAGTAATTCCCTTACAATTTTTACGTAACGAATTCCTTGTAATCCGTTACTTTTTTTTTTTAGGACAACCCCCCCCCCCCCTTTCTAAAGGAAGGGTTATTTTTATGTTGGTAAAGTCGAGCGCAGTGACACTGTCACGCGCAAAGGCACCCTTCAGTTCGGCAAAGCGTTTTTTGTTTGCAACTTGAAGCCCCTAAATCTTTTTTTTAGACCCTAACAACAAAGTCAAAACACCCAAAAAAACTTTTAACAAAAAAGAAAAAAAAAAGAAAAGGGGGGGGGGCGGCCAGTTATATCCGCTTTTTTTAGTCCTTTTTTTGTGGTCGAAAACGGGGAGAGGAGGACGCGAAGTGATTGTGTACCTCTTCGAGGAGCTCCAGACGGTAAGTGCACAACCATGAATTAACAATGTTCTCGTTTATAATGACTACGACCGTTTTCATTATGTCACAACACGAGACAACGCTTCGTATACCCTAAAATGCACTAAAAGAGATGTGATAATATGTGAAGGTGCTATTGCCACAAGCATCCTCGTTCGTTGCTGCACACTTATCATGAAAAAACTGTGAGTGCGCAGGCGAGCTGGTGGATGTTGATCATAATGTAGAAAACCCGAGACTGTGGTAAAAGCAGGGAAACGGTGTTTGAGGAGAAAGACGTTCTTTTCCCCTGTCTTTCTCCTCCGACACCGTTTCCCTGCTTTTACCACAGTCTCGGGTTTTCAACATTATGATCAACACTTATCATCTTCTCGAAAACAGGATGAATATATTTCTGTTTCTTTCACCTTATTTTACCATGTTTTAAAGGCTGCTTACTTTTTTGTAGTCCAACTTGTAGAAGTGGCCCATTTATTTGTGAATTCCAGCCAGGTTATCTGCATCTCAGTCGCCCGTTTTGTGGGTCAGCTTTTTGCGAGCACTTTGAAAATGGTAATAATCTTCCTTTCTTCTTCCTGTTTTTCCTCCAGCACGACGCATCTTATCTGAAGCAGATATTTTTACAAATAAACATAATAGTGGCTGACGTAGACTTGATATTCTGGGCTTGGGGAGAGAGTGAAACTCGAGAATGGGGCCATAGCGCGGCTTACTTAGTCCCCTCATAGAGAAATATAGTACTACGTAAAGAGCGGACACTACCACAGGGCCCAGCGGCCCAATTCAGTGTCAGCGAGCGCACCCAACGGCCGAGTGTTGAATGGATGGATACACGCAGTAATCGCTGGCCAGGTGAATCAATGGATCCAAGGCGAATTCTGGCGGTATTTTTGTATCGGGCAGTAGCATGCGCCCTCTAGTTTAACGAGTCAGTGTTATTGTAACTAGCGCGGTTTCTGTTTAAAATATAATTGTTTTATAAGTACACCTTAATTTTACTGCAGAAGAAAAGTCATCCAGCGATACATACAATTAAAACTGACTACACGGCGAAAAATATATTTTCAGATTTGTGCTAACTCTCTCGAAGAAACGACATGGGACGACACCAGGGATTGACACACAAAAGTATTTATTTTTGTAACTATGACAAGCAAAACCAACATCAACTCTGAAGACAATAAGTGATGTATGTTATCCATACATTACAAAAATACGAATACACATGCAAAATGTATCAATAACGCGTCAACAGTGCAACACTGGAAAAAAAAAGTACTGTATTACAGCGACAAATGCAATATGATGGAGGGCATATATAGAAATCACCGTCCAAGTTCCATGAAAAGCGCTTGCAGATATGACCATGTGACTAATACAACAACAATAGAAGAACAGCCTGGCCCAGTGGCTTCTAAATTCAGTGACCGAATGCAAATGTCCGTCAACAAAGGAACTACAGTCACTATACTTCTTACGTATACCGCATACCATGACCTCAACGGAAGAATGACTATACTCCGCGACAACTTTTCTTTGAAATGCAGTGGAAGGTACAGGCCCGCGTCCCCTCTCCCATTTTGAGTGTGCGCGGGATCTCATCCTCTCCCCGGAAATGGGGGAGGAGGAGAGCCTGCGTACACTCAAAATGGGAGAGGGGACGCGGGACGTACCTTCCACTGCATTCCCAAGAAAAGTTGTCGCGGAGTATAAAAACCCGCACGAGACAGCAAGCCGCGGAACCAACTCAACCCACACAACGAGGCAAGAGACACAGACCAAGCAGCCGAAGTATCCGCCCTCCGTCGAGTCCACGACTCCGAAGTCAATCGTCGCGCCGCAGCCGTAGCCACAGCCGTTGAAGTCGTTTTTGAAAGTTTTCAAAGTTCGTAATAATTTTAAAAGATTGCTCTATACAACAAAGTTATTAATTAATATTATATATCAGACAAATGTTCAGGATAAGTGGCACTGTTGCGCCTACTAACGGCCAGTAGAATCCCTTACTCCTGGGCCGCGAAACGGCTTGAGTGGCCACTCTTTACGTATTACTATATTTCTCTATGGTACTCTGCCCTTCACTGCCCGTGGCATGAGCGGACTTCTATCTGGAGAACACCGGAGTAAACTGCAGTCGATTCGTGGTCCGTGCGTGTTTGAACGGCACCAAGAAAGGTACACACGGCAAACGTGCGTTTACATTTCATTTTTTTAACCGACGTTCTAATGAATTGTTGTTATGAGAGTCCTTTTTTTTCGATTACTTATATTTATTTACTGGAAACATTTTTTTATTCACCAGCGTCTCTACCGAGGCTCGACCTGTTCAGAACCAAAGAAAGAAGAATATCGAGCCAAACGTTATTTACTATTTAACTACCACCTTACTGTTACAACTATGTTTCGCTATTGTCTGGCAATATATGCCGGTATAGTAAGATGGACATAAATCAATTATTATTCTAGTTTTGGGTAGATATATGATGACTTCTGCAAATTTGCGATTTCGAGAATGAAGAATTTTAGTCGATCGGTCCGATGACTCGATTAACGATACCCAATACTTCGCCGCCGCCTGTGCGCAAATGGAACAGGTTGCAAGGATAAGAACTTGAATAACCCTCTTCCTTTTGTTTCTTAATTGAAGACAATATTGTTGAAAGTAACGCCTCGAAAGTAACGGATTACTTTTTGGAGTAACGGTCACTTACTTTCACGGAAGGGTAATTGTAATTGTAATAAATTACAATTTAGCCTCGAGTAATTGTAAATTTAATTCCTTACTATTTTTCAGTAACGTGTACAAGTTTGCTCTAGATTTAGCGAGAAAAGTTACATCACTTGACCTCAACACCAATTTAATCCCCGCTAAATTTAGCAGGAAAATAACATCACATGACTTTGTGTCACGTCACATATGAACAACCTCAGTTTCTCCTCTAGATTTAGCGAGAAAAGTTACATCACTTGACCTCAACACCAATTTAATCCCCGCTAAATTTAGCAGGAAAATGACATCACATGACTTTGTGTCACGTCACATATGAACAACCTCAGTTTCTCCTCTAGATTTAGCGAGAAAAGTTACATCACTTGACCTCAACACCAATTTAATCCCCGCTAAATTTAGCAGGAAAATGACACCACATGACTTTGTGTCACGTCAGATATGAACAACCTCAGTTTCTCCTCTACATTTAGCGAGAAAAGTTACATCACTTGACCTCAACACCTATTTAATCCCCGCTAAATTTAGCAGGAAAGTGACATCACATGACTTTGTGTCACGTCACATATGAACAACCTCAGTTTCTCCTCTAGATTTAGCGAGAAAAGTTACATCAGTTGACCTCAACACCAATTTAATCCCAGCTAAATTTAGCAGGGATTTGAATTGGTGCTGAGGTAACGTGACGTCTCAATTTTCTCCTAGATCTAGCGGAGAAACTGAATTCTTCAACTGAATCTAGCGGAAGAACTTAATTTCCCCGCTAATTTTGCGGATAATTAAATTCGTGTTTAGGTCAAGTAGCGGGAATTTTAATTGGTCTTGAGGTCACGCGACGTCAATTTTCCCGCTAAATTTAGCGCGGTTACGCCGACACCGACAGCTACGGCGACGCCGACCAACCCGGAAACGGGCGCGTGTTTACACTTGCGGATCCGCTAGCGAATCCGCCCAGCTCTTCACGCTGGGGCGAAACGCTGGGCGGAAAACGCAGCAGCAAGCCCTATAGCTCCAGAACCTATTTCTGCCGCCGAACGAGGCGTTTTGCTGAACGGAAGGGACATTCTTGCGCAGCGCGATGCTGCCTACGTCATGAGTACGAGTTCTTTCGGGAGCAGCAACGCCCGGGAGACAGCCGAGGCGGGAATTCTCGCGTCTTCTCGTCAAATCGGACGAGATATTACGAGAGCAGCTGCCTCAGCCGTCGCCGCCACCTCCACTCGAAGGAAATATATGTAAACACAACCCGCTCGTCGCCGCCGCCGCAGTCGGGAGCGAATCCGTTCCCTCGGCAGCGGATTTCTTCTCAGGGGTAAACCCATCATAAGAGCTGCGCTCTAAAACAAAGTGCATGTTAAACCGAATATAACATTAGTCTCCCGAGACAGTATTTTCCGAAGTTTCGAGTTCATGGAAGCCGATGTCCACATGTGATTTACATTAGAAATATATTGTCTGTCCTTCGCGGTATTTATGTGGGTGTTTTCATCTGAAATTGTGCAGGCAAAAAGGATCGAATTTTTAATTTCGCTGAAAAAAATATATGTTATGGCGTCGTCTCTCAAAACGCAGTAGCCACAAATCGCAAGTTCGTAGGATTTTTTTTTCTCGATTTACGAATTTTAAAAGAGGCCGTGGCGGAAAGCAGTGTTTTTCACATCCGTCGTGGATCGGATATTTCGCTCGATATCCCGTCGTGGATTTTCAGTCAAGATTATGTTAACTTTTTGCAATCACTCTGTGAGACTATTTAAAACGCTCTAAAACCATGAAATAGTTTGAAGCAGTTTTAGGCATTTCGCTCTTTTCTGTAAAAATGGCAAAAACGCCCCCTCGGTCAATTGTTGATGAAATTTGACAATTAAATACTGGCGATCTGCTTGGGTTACATTAATATTTTTTTATGTCTACGGAGAGCCCAAAACACACTCTTTATATATATTGTAATATGGCTCAGTTGTATAAAATATCCTTTGCGGGACGTTTATGTTAATGTTATGCGAAAACCAAAAAGAACCACATTTAAAATCGATTTTCTAAAAAAAAAAAAAAAATTATCTTTTTATTTTTGTTAAAATGTAGATGTGGTAGATGTCTACTCAAAAATCAAGTCATGAAAGTGTGTATTGTGTTTGTATGTTCTATATTTAAGCCTCAATATCGCAAAAAAGCCATCTTCGTTTTGCAAGACCTAAGTCAGACATAGCGACCCGTGCGTTTCTATGAATTGTGAAATAGTTTTCTTGAATTTTTGTCTGCATTTTGTAATCAACTATAAAACGTATCTCGTGGTATTGAATAGTTATATATATTTTGATAAAAGCTGGAAAACACGAGAAACATATCTAACCAAATCAGAGGGCCTAGACCTTCAATATCCAAGAGGCGCAGAGGTTGTATTGCTTCGATTTATAAACCTTTCACTGTAAACTAGCATGACTAGTTATTAGCTGTCATATTATTAAGACATAGAAAGTCACCACATCCATTGATATATTATATACAATTCTTTCCAAAACTAAACGCTCGGGTTTGTTCCCCACACATTGCCCAGATCACCAGGGAATATCCTTTGACTTCCGTAATACACAAAAGTGATGACACAGAAACGATCTGAAACACACGAAGGAAGTGTCACGGAGAGGGATAGGGAATAAAAATAAATAAATAAAAATGAAATTATCCAACAGCGATCTTTACGAAAATTGCGTAAAAAATTAATAAATAAAAATATTTGGGTTCAAGCGTTGGCAAGGCGATAGGTCCACGCCTGGTGGAGGGTGAGACAAGGAAGTCGACGACACGTAAAGGTAAAGCAAAGACACAAAGCTTTAATAAAGACGGAAAAACTCAGCCGCACATAGCAAGAGCAAAAGCCAACTCCTCCGCGCATTCCCTAAACGGTGCACAACCGAATGCGTGCGAACACGCTCTCTACAGCACCGTCAGGCCGCTACGCCACGACGAAATAAACCCAACAACTAAACAATGCTAACAAACGGTTAGTCATAAAACATTCAAAAAAAGAAAACGTTCAGCAAAACCGCACCCGAGAGACAAAGGTCAGCAAAGCAAAAAAACACACACGAAAAAAAAAATGTCTTAACTGACCGACGCCGAGTCCAGTCCCACGACACTGAAGCCTAGCAGGATGACGGTGTCCAGATGATGCTCAAATCCGTTCTTCCCTCTATTACGCACATCCACGACAGCTGTGCGGAACAGTGGCTGTGCGGAACAAAGTGAAGAATAGATTCGAGCAGCGATGCGCGAGAAGGTAACCGAGACGTAACATGCCTCGAGCGTCATATCGGGAAAGGAGCTTTCGAGGTAGTTAATGTAGGTACTCAAACTTTCACTTTCCCCTTCCTTTTTTCAAAAGAACACGTCAGCCTGCACTAACTTTTCATCTCGGGAGAAGGCCACTCTTAACAAACGGTTATAGTTGACAAGGAGGCTGACTTCGACCCAATTAGTCTCCGGGCAGACGAAACACAAGTATATTTACCAACACGCTCGTTTTTAATGTCAGTCTCCGGGCTTTGCTGTTTCCAAAAGAGATAACCCTTCGGTGCTATCGGATCTCCGCGGAGAGAGATGTTCGACGCCTGAACGGCAGATTCGTACCATTTCAGTCCACGTGACACAGGGTGCGCTGCTCGCTTTACTGTCACGGGCCGTCCTATCTAACACAACGATCGCGAAAGGTCGTGGTCATCTGCTGGTTCGAAAGGGCGATTTCTACACATTAAAAATTTACGACGCCTGCTAGTCTGTTTAGAAGTGCTGCATTCTCTTTTGAACTCCTCCAATGAATCTTTTTGCCTATAATAAAATTTAAATTATCAGTAAATAGAACAGGGTGGAACTACTGTATTTCATTTTAATAAAAAAAAGAAAAAAAGAAAAGAAAGAAAAAAGGCAAAAATCCGTTTGTGAAGGCGCGCAATTCGCAAGTCCATTTCGAGCCGTAAAAACACGTTTTTTTACGATATTGACGCTTAAATATAGAACATACTAACAAAATACCCACTTTCTCGACTTGCTTTTCGTGTAGACAACTATTATGTCTAAATTCTAATAAAAAAATGTTTTTTTTAGAAAATCGATTACGAAAATGGTACTTTTTGATTTTCGCATAATATCAACGTAAACGTCCGGCAAAGGATAATTTATACAACCGAATCATCTTATAATATATATAAAGAACGTGTTTTCGGCTTTCGGTGGACATAAAAAATTATTAATGCAACCCAAGTAGATCGCCAGTAATTAATTATCAATGTTTGTCAACAATTGACCAAGGGTGCTATTTGACATTTTTACGGAAAAAAAGCAAAACGCCTAAAATTATTTCATGGTATTAGAGCCTTTTAAATCTGTTCACAGAGTGCTTGAAAGAAGTTGATTTAATGTGCACTAAAAATCCACGGCGGGAGATCGAGCGAAATATCCGACCCACGACGGATGTGAAAAACACTACTTTCCGCTGCGGCCTCTTTTAAAATTCGTAAGTCGAGAACAAAAAGCAGAACTTTCGGTTTGTGGCTACTGCATTTTAGAGACGACGCCATAACATATATTTTTTAATCGAAATTAAAAATTCGACCCTTTTTGCCTGCACGATTTGAGATGCAATCACCCATGTGTAATTAGGAATATCCTTTCGTACATCTTTAGGTATTTCTTTTTGCAGTAAGGCGTTGTGGATGAGATTATAAAAAAGAATATCTTTTTTTTTATATTTCTGCACATTTCGTTCATTTCCTTTCGAATCTATTATGGGACCCACAGTTTCACACTGCCAAGCAGGGAACAAAAAACCACGTTTCCGCGCACTCAAACGCGGGCGTGTTTTCGGGTATCGTTCCCCCGTGCCAGTCTGAAGTGGTTATGAGAACTTCATACAGCCGGTTTTCCTGATGATAATACATATTTACCAAAAACTGACTAAAGATTTGAAAACATAAATAAAGGGTTGATCACCTTAAAGTTATACATCATAAGTACACCCAAAATTATCCAAGATACCGCCCACTAATTAATTCCGGCGTTTTTTTCCTCGAAAGTCACGTCTGATTTGGAAGAGCCTAAGACGAATTTCTGATTCTGAGCATGATTTAAATAACTATATGTTCCTTATACATATTTAACTTCTTAAATATACAGGACTACACTTCTTTTCAGTTTAAGCCCAGACGCAGCCGAATGCTACAAGCGCGAGCTCCTGCAGCTTTCCCTGTCTCTGCGGTGCGAGCACTCTTCATGGCCGTACCCTCGCGCTTGTAGCATCGGCTGTCTCTCGAATTAAACTGAAACAAAAAATAAAAGGATCCGTGGCCGAGAGGGCTAGCGCACTCTAGAGCCACTAAATGAGATGTGCTTAGAGTATCGGCACTCCGTTCCCCGACATTGTTGTGAGCGCCGCCATTTGGTGCTTGTGAAGAGCCAACGGAACTGCAGATCGTCAAGATTCAAAAGTGAGATTTCCTCAGCATTAAATTCGGTGTTAGGAAGCTCATGTAATATCGTTTTGCTTTGTCGCGAACGGTTTAAGCATTTGTGAAGGACGGAACAGCGTTTCCTGTGATTTCAGATAAAGCTTCCGATAAATGGCAACCAAGATTTTAAGCCACAATATGGCCAAGTGTCGTAAGTCTGAAGCGTAGCTTATTTGGTGGCACTAGCACGCACCAGATCGGAGCACATGGAGCGAAAGCTCGCGCTGCAGAACCCGGGGATCCTGGGTTCAATCCCCACCTCTGCACGTTTCGATTTGGAGGAGCATTGTACCGGCATGGCGGTCGTGTATCACAACTGCGTGATGCACGTTAAAGGGGTCATGAAACAATTTTACAACTTTTTCCCGTTTAGCTTTCTTCCTCAAGTCATAAACCGCGCATTGAACCAAACAGTTCAAGAAGACAGAAAGGGAGGAGTTCCCTCTTGCTCGGACTCTAGTTTTGGTACCATGACACAGCCATTCCGCCCCTAGATGATTAGTCGCTCAATATTTAGACAAAAGTTGCTTTCCCCACCCTGTTCACCCCGAAGCTGACAGTTCTGAGGAAGCTACATGCTCGTTCTGCAAGCCACGATTTTGTCACGTGATCACGGCCTCTCGCGCCTACCCACGCGCAGAGAATGAGGTCAGGTGATGAAAGGGAGGTGGCTGATTGGTCCGGCAAGAGCTTAGCTTCCACCGCACGGTCAGCTTACGGTTCAATGAAATACCTGAGGTTCGATGTCGTGTGACGTGCGTTTGGGCCCGGTGACGCGCTTTGGGTACCGCGGACGTATCAGAGTGAAAAGGCATAGAGCTTACAACGGGAAGGAGGTACGAAATAGTCCGCTGTGTTTTCAAATTTTCGTACCGAAAGTCAGGCTGTTCACTTTCTACCTTTTTTTTTTTTTATTTTGGCCCACTGAACGATAAGCAATTAGTAAAATTCCAGTTTAAATTGATCTATCTCAGCCCAAAATTCGTTTCATGAGCCCTTGAAACACTCCAGGCTAGCGGATGTACTACACTGGCTGAATTACTCATCTACAAATGAGAGACAAGTCGCCAGTTGAGGCAGAATAACTTCAGGCTGTATAAACAGAAACATGTATAACATCTACAGAAGTGGCCACGGTCACTTCTGTAGATGTTATATTAACGGGAACATTCCATTAAAGAAAATGTGATAAGGCTCCAGATTGTAATGGAAAGTTCTAGAATATCTAAAAAAGCGAAGCGGGTGAGTTGGTTTATGACTTATAATATTAAAAGCGCTAACAAAAACAATGACGAAAAAGGAAGACGAACAGGACGAGCGCTTACCCTCAAGTGAACAATAATTTAAAAAGAGCTAAAGCAAACTACCTAGGATAAAAAATACACTAAATCACGCAGTGACGTCACGCATCACCACGTGTCAATAAAATCAATCTCTTTTTGATGTAAAAAAATTGACGGCTTGCTGACAATCCCTTCAATTCTCTCTTTCTTTATAGCATGCACTTCATTCATTGCCCTCGCAGGTTTTTCACTTGCCCTGGCCACGATCGTGGTAATTTGAAAGTTGGGTTGGCACAGACAATCTCTGCAATGCGGTAGGGTGTACATCAGCCAGACAGGACGGTGCGTAAGGGAAAGCATAAGCGGGCATGACCTGTGTTCGCGTTCAACGGGTGGACACCTAGCTGCCTCTTCATTGCAGAGGTTTTATGTGCAAGCCCAACTTTAAAAAAAAAAACCATGACCGTGTGGGGTGCCCGTGAAGAAGCTGCAGGGGAAAGGAAGTGAAGCGTCTGCAATAAAGCAAGAGGACACCGAAGGCGGCGTCAACCAGCCGTCAAGTTTTCAGCATCAGAAAGAGAGTGAATTTATTGACACGTGGTGATGAGTGACGCCACTGGGTGATTTAATGTATAATTTCTTTATCGGGGGTTGTTTAATTTAGCTGTTTTTAAATAAATGTTCAGTTGAGAGTAAGCGCTCGTCCTGTTTGCCTTCGTTTTTTGTCCTTGGCTTTGTTAGCGCTTTTAATTTTATAAGTTCTGGAAAATAAAAAGAGGATAAATAGTTAGCTAGGCTTGTGGAGTTCAGGCCTCTAACATTGATAGGTGACACCAGTTATGATATTGATTATTTTTTTACACGCCACCCATTTTCGCTAGTCTGAGCGCAAACTCAGACACACACGCGTCAAAAGTCTTTACAGCCTTGTTGTAAAAAAAACATAAATGACAAGCGCCACTGCTCGCTTATTGAAATTCGCAAAATACGACTGGCAAGTTGTGTATAATCTCTAAAAACTGGGCGATTCTTGAAGCCGTGCCTCAACTAAAACGATTATGAACGTTTTCGAAAAAGTGGTTCTTCAACTGCTTCGAGTTAATTTAAAAATGATAATCCAAAATCAATATTATTTCCCGAATAACTACCCACACTACAAAGTAAAACAAGAATGTTGCGAATAAACTTAGTTTTAGAGCTAGTGACATTTCTCCCCCTGGTTATGGCTTGCAAGTATGAAAGTGAACCCGACAAGATGCGTTTCAACCACTGTGCATTGCCTGCATACTTTGGATGCTGCATAGGCAAAGCACAATGTTTATAATAGACCCTTTTCCACCAATATGCACTGGCGGTGGCCATATTTTGGGGGCGGCGCTTCAGGCGCGAACTGTGTGAATGGGCCCAAGATTACGCCGAGGGCTGACGCAGTACTTGTGTCTAATGCATGCTCAAGAAGGAATGCCCAAAATAAGGCGGCCACGGTTAATCGACGCAGCAGCTTTCGAACTTTTATTGCTTTTTTTTAAACCATGCATTGCGAAATATGTATTGCTCTTTTTTGAACAGATTGCCTGTTGTCACGACTGTCTGCAGCTTGACGATGTTCTCCGCAATCCAGACAGTGTAGGCCGGCACCCTGGTGAAGACCGTATACGCCGGAGCCACGGTACAGTTCACGCCGAACGAGACCACGCCGACGAGGATGGATGAGCCACTTTCCATCTGCACGGCTGGACCACCGGAGTCGTCCTATATACAAACGCGACACCGCTGCTTTCTTCGTATTGCACTCATACAAGGTAATGTCAAACTGTGAGACTGACTAAGTTACTGTCCTATATGGGCTCAGGCCATCCCCCGTGTGGTTTTAATTATGATATTAATTTGTGAGATAAAGAGAGCAAAACCCCTTGCAGTATTTTCTTTTGCGATATGTCTTACTTAGGGTACCAAATTTTAGAGGTTTATTTTTGCATTTTAGTTCAATATTCTCTACGTACATCCAGTTCACCAATCCAGTTGGGTCACATTCCTCAAATGTTTACCAATATGTCCAAGGTGATTTTAGATAAGATCGACCAAAGGGTGGCTGGTCTACCTTTTTAAATCAACTGATATTTTATATGTCATTGTCTAGTATCTGTTATAAACGAATCCAGACTTATTTTTGACCAGAAAAAATAAAATTTGGGACAGGAAAAATTGTAAGGCGTGAAGAGGTGGACAGTTGCATTAACGCGTACTGATGGAGGGCGCAGGTTTGAAAGTAATAAACTAAAACGATAAAATTAGCAGAATTCTAATACTTTGTAGGAACAAACAAGGGGTACAGGTTATTTGTAATTTATAGTAATAATATTTATTTAAATCATATTTCTTTTCTAAAAATTCCAAAAATGCATATTTGAACCACAATTGGCCAAATTTGAAGCCATGTATCTCATTAAATAATTTAATCACTATCAAAAAATATTTAGATCGTATTATACTTATATATGGCTTTTCTTTAAAATATATATTAGATCTGAGTGATACGGTAGCCGTGATATATTTAGGCAAACATGAAAAAACAAAAGTCAAACAACAAAACATTCGGATGAGAAAAAAATAAAAAAAAAAACACCACCATCGATTTTTTTATTTGGGTACCCTGTCATACTCTATTTCGTCATTCATTTCTATTAAAAATCTGTTAATTTAAATTAAAATATGTTAAAAAAATTTAAAATAAACCAGCGATCGGATGCTTTTTCCTCCTTTCTCTCCTCACCCTTTTCTGTAAGTTCAGCTGGTTTTCACAATCATAAGTATGTTGCATTATTTGATTAAGAATGAAGACACACCTCCCCAAAATAGGGTCCTTTTTCAAAGCCTACACCTAGCAGTGCCCTATACAAGACGTGACCCTGAGTACCAGTTTCAGGAAACTAACACACTTTCATATATATTTATTTAGATGAGGTCACTGACAACTAGAGAGACCGGTTCACACAGCAAAAGAGATGAGAAAATATATGTAGCATTGACTAGTGATTCGAGAAAGATGCTGCAAGGTGAAGTTTTACTTTTCTTTATATTTTGTGTTTAGAATAAAAGAAATCACTTTACTTCCACACACACAAAAATAAATATATAATACTAAATTTTTTAGGTTAGCAATGTATCTCCGGGACAAACCATTTCAGGTGAGAGTGCCACCGCGCCAGACTGTAAGAGCTTCGATACTCTCGCTGTACGAATGGATCGCAGCAAGCCGATATATTTTATCCTGCTCGAGGATAACGTTTCGTGATTCTCATATGGTGATCAGATAAATATGATGAGCTATCACCAAGTAAAACAGTAGGTTCAATACCCGGCGAAGAAAACTGTGATAAATAAGATGTCCCTTCATTCAAAATGAACGGTCCTAGGAGAATCCCATTTGGCACTTTACGCCTAGGCTTCCCTTAACGTACCCATCCAATAAAGTTTCCTCTAACCAGATCTGCCTGTCCGTGCTATATATATATATGTATATATGTCACAGGTTCCTTCTGTTAATGACTTGCACAGCCGCCAGGCGTGCCAAGACTGAATGCCGGGAAAGGCGTGCACCGTCAGCCACTCTTTTTTTTTTTTTTTTTACCATACCGAACAACCGTATTTTCGTCCAAATACATAAGATGCACCCGGTTTCTCGGATTGAACGTTGGCCATTGTCCTGGACGTCTGAATTGCGTTTATTGAACGTTCTTTGAGGTTGTTCAGCGTGGCCCGGTGCTTCACGAGTCCGACAACTCCGTCGCATGCATTTTCCCGTGTCCAGATGCAGAAAATAAGCACTGGGCTTGTGGGCAATAGTTCTGTGCAAACTGGTGAAGCTGGTAGTGATTCTTAAAATGACTGGTGGCCCCGTCACATACGTACGTCACGGGCGAGTATACCGGAACGTTGATTTCAACCCCCTCTTTCGCCTTTTCTAGAGCCAAGCACGTGTGAGCGGCGGCGTCGCACAGGTCCTCACTGATGATACCAAAGCTGTTTGTTTATTTTCTTGTCGTCACTACACATGCAAATATCGTAACTTTTTTTTTTCTAGTGGTATGCTTGAACTTTGTCAGGAAGCACGATGGTCCCGTTTCAAAATGAAAGACAATGCTCCCGTGTTGCAGGCATCCAACATTCAACCGTTACTTGAACGACTTTTAGGAAAGTCTCAGGATCCAAAGCTTTTTTTTCACAAGGTCGCCTGACTCCCATGTTGTAAGCATTATCACTTCATCCTCTGGAATATGAAGTTCCTCGAGTGTAAGAGACTAGCCTTTTGGGCAGTGATAACAGTCTCCTTAAAGTCACTAACTTGTTAGTGAGTTGCACAGAAAAGCTGAGTTCATTTCACCAATGTTCAATGTTGAGCCTGTAGCGTTCTCTACAGCGGCAATACAAAGTTAATAATTGGCGCAGCCCAGACAAACGCACACTTCCTGGTGTGGAATACATTTGACCCATGTGGCGCGCAAGGAATATAATTTTGTTAGCCCAACACCGGAATCAGGACGGTTGTCGTTGTATACACGAAAAGCCTCTCGGAATGAGCGTATCAAGAAGCACTTTGGCACGCACGTTTTTTCCCCGTCGAGCATGAAAGTGATCACGGCCTTCTGGCAGGGACCTTGACGCAAATATATAGCTCGTCTTTCGCGAAGTGTTGTAGGGTAGCAGACACGCTCTCAGGGCTCACCTTCCACCTCGTATAAGGATCCGCTCATACCACACGCCAAGCCTTTCCTTACCTAGAGGGTAAACAGCGTCGACATGATAACCTTTCCTAGGTTAACAGTGTTTACGCTACATTGTATTTAGGCGGGGCTCAAGCATTTGGGGGTTCTTCTGTCTTTCGGTGTGCCTCTTTGTACCTGATAATATCGCCCATGACGCCAGCGAGTGGGATGGCGACAGGCGCGACTGCTCAGTAAACGGGCATCGGCGGCCCATAGTTTGCTAGTTGAAGCGAACCCCTTAATTCTTGACAGCGAGAGGGGAAATGCGAAAAACAGATTGTACCTGATATTTTGGCAGAACCAGCTACGAGTATCGTCTGCTACTTTCGTCAACTACTGCGTCATAATCGTGATCTTCGCGAGGAAATGATTGTTGCTATCCACAGAACACTATCACAGACAAAGGAATGCTTGAACACGTTTTTATTATAGATATAAGTCAGACATATATGGAAGAGAGAGAAATGGAGATAGTGGGGAAAAAAGAGGAGCATATATAGTATCGAAGGAAAATAAAGTAAATAAAGTTCCCAGTGGTCAATGGCTGCAGGATCTTTTCTCGGATCACTTGTTCGTCATATGATAGCTCCGTACACAATAGTTGCTCCTCACTTTAACTGTGTGAACGATCGATATAGTTATCAATGGCCTCATCTGAATAAAAATAAATAAAATATGTCTGTTAGTTTCATGAAACTGGAATTAAAGTCACTTCTCGTATAGGGCACTGCTAAGTGTAGTCTTTTATGGCGCACCGTGCATTCACGAGGGTGCCTATCAAACCACTCTGCCAGTTCCCAAGTAGCACAACTCGCTGGTTTGGGAATGGGGCGGTACCGGTCTGCCGGCAAGATCCTACTGGCCCGACGCTGGAAACGCCCCGTGGGGCGACAACGGGCCAGTGAGACTGCCAGTCACTGGCCAGCGACTGGGACTGACTGGGACGTCCGGCACTGGGCGTCCCAGTGAGTTCCCGGGATGCTGCCAGCACAAACCCCCAGCGTAGTACCAGTAATACGGTAAGATACCAGCAAGACCCCAGGCTAGCGGCCTCAAGCCATACAGTTCCCGGTCTTTTTTCCCAGCGAGTTCCCGGGCTGCTGCCAGCACAAATCCCCGACATAGTACCAGCAGTACCGCAAGATACCAGCAAGACCCCAGGCTAGCGGGCTAAAACCATACAGTTCACGGTCTTGTTTTCCATGCTAACATTTGGTTTTGTGTGCAATTCACACCTGGATAGAAATAATGTAGTTCATAACAAGGGTTATTTTAACACGTAATGTGTGTGAACAATAAATGAAACACACAAAATTGTTAACGTCATTGTTTATTGTCAGTTGCAGTGAAGCTACAGTCGGCTGGTAATCATGCGCTTGTCGCCAGAGGAGTGCGCTGAATGAAAGAGGCTGCATGTCACGGGCCTAGGAAATTTTCTTCACACTTCTCATGCAGCTTGTGATGCAAGTCGACCATGCACCCGAGAAGGCAAGTCCTTCATTACAGCACCTGTAAAGAGAATCGACACCACAGTAGAATGACAGGGTAAATCAATACCAGCTGGACGTGACAATCCAGAAATTCCAAACTGGGGTGAGGGGCATGAGACAAGCAGCCCATGTAAAAGGAAATTTTTTTGTAGCTAATGCACTAATTGTCTTTATTTTATTTTCAATCTGGAAACTATATCAAAACAAGAATCCCTAAGGGACACACCTGTAACAACACACTGGATGACCAAGGGGCGAAAATGGTCCAGTTATCTCATAATCAAGGTCGGCTATTTGTATGAAAAAGGCCCACTTCAGAGAAAGGCTTGTGGAAATCATCTATTTTAATTCAAAAGGGCATGTCGAGAGACGGGCGAGCTTGGCAGAGTAGTTGGCATGTTGTTTAACACTGACGTTTGTTACGATAGGTGTGCAGTCCCCGATATCCACATTCAGCATTTTTAGGTAAACATAGCGATTCATTAGCATTACTGAGACAATGACAAATCATATCCTTATACAGCTCACCGTTGTACACATACTAATGAGATTGGGTAGACACAGGTAAACATGTAATGCATTGCAGAGTATGACACCCCGGTTCCCACATAATGGCAACTTGACGACTAAAAGTCATCTGCAGACTTCATGAAATAAAAAATAGCGACTTACACAAAAACTAGTATATATTATCAGCGTCCACCATCAAACTCACATTGAGTGTTTTCCATCGGCATGCCCTAGCCCTTTAAAATGCCCGCAAGCCTCACTTACTTTAAGCATATGACATCCCATGAGATGAAACATTCCCTCGTTATCATTAAGATGTCTACAGGTGCGAACAGTTCAGGAATATCAATTGAAAGATACCAAATCAGTAGTGAGGTAGTGTACAGTGGCTGGTAGATGCAGGTTAATATGTATGGGACATCTATTTTCTAAGTGATATTGTTTATCTGGTCAATTTTTTTCACATACCCATCACATACTGGGACAAGGTTCTCAATACAGTGGAAAACAGGAAGGAGGAGTGAGTTCCAGATTTAGTTTTGCACAAGTTATGTGGCAACTGACTTCATCCTCTTAGAATTTATTAGAGTGGATCTGGGTGGAATGATGTCTAGCCCGACAATACTGCCAGGAGCACATGTCCCAAAACCTTCAGAAACGGGTAGAGGAAGTTTTAATTATAATTTCCGTATTGCGATGAGAGCTGCTCACACTGAGAATTGATGTGAGCAGTGTCGGCCATCCCTCTGTCTGAAATATCTATGCGTCAGCCACCCCCTATCAGAAAAAGCTTTAGCTGAGCGCTTTTTACGGCCCGCTCAGCTCAGCCACTGAGCGGGAAATTAACCAGGCATGCACGTAACGCTCAGTCGGCAGTGGCCATAGGGGTGCAGGAATTGTCTTCTCCATCGGCATCTGCGCTCCGGTTGGTCGTTGCTGACTGAGCGTTGTGTGCATGCAGGTGCTTTCCTTTTGAGTGGAGCGGGTCTAACAATGCTCGGATAAAACTATCTAATGTCTATGTCAGAGCCTCAACAGCCAAACGAGCAGTCTTCTTCCTCGCTTGCACAATAGACCAAAATTGCACTGCATACTGCTTTAGAGGCTTGTTGGCATGTTTCACACTCACTCTCTGCAGACAGCTAGGACTATCGGTAAGCGAGGGAAAAAAAAGTGTGAACACATATCATGCATGCCAAAAGAAAACATCAATGGGACTACACGAGACTGCATTAAAGTTGCCAATTGGGCGCGTTTTATACTGCACAGCCACTGGCTGAATCACGTAAGTGTCACACTTGCCGAGCTTGAAGTACAGTCGTGATCTTTACGAGTGTGAACAAGCGATCGTCGACTGTTCAGTACTGGGAGCATCATGCACCAGCGGACTTGCTCTCCTTTTAAAATGCCTTGCGAACCAAGCATGGTGAGTCATCTGATAAGGAGAGAGCGTCACCACGGACAGCACTGAGCAGTTGATAATCACCAGCTTACCTTCATATGGATCAAGTCTCTACTTGGCCAAAGTAGGCAGTATGTGTGCAGCAGAAACGGCTGTACTGAAATCTCAAAAGGATGAAAGATCAGAACAGGCTTGGTGAGGTTTCACGTTGCAAGTATGCCCATGCAAATTTCACTTTCTAAAACATAAACACGCATTTCAAATTGTCATCCAGGACAAGCTGCTATTACACAGCTGTATATATAAGCCAGCTTACCATCAACAACCTTCGCAGACTGCCATGGACCTGATCCTCGACTTGGCTGATGATGCAGGAACGAATTGGCCTAGTCGATGCTAGCTTCCGTTGGGCAAGGGCTACACTGAGTATAAAGATGAAAAAAAGTGTTGTAGATTATGTGAAACAAACAAAAGCAATCCTAGCATCCACAATTCGCTAGAGGCACTGAAAACAAAAATAAGAGGTTGATTCAATTATTTTAATGCAATATACTTCGGACACATACCATGACTGCAGGTAAGATATTTGCAGTCTTCAATCTAGATCTGCTTGAAAATTTACAAGCCAAATAACAAATATTTTATAAGCTGAAATATATTTTGCTGGAACTACAAAATCTGAAGACTATCTCTGCAAATATGGTGCTATCTAGTACATCAGAGATCAGTAGAATTGGATTACAGCGTCCCCCTTACAAAGATTGAAGCAAAACAAGTATAGCATCTGCCGTGCCACTACAGTAAAACGTTGTTAATTCGGATCTCATGGGACCGGCAAAAATGTCCGAATTAACCGAAAGTAGAAATATCGAAAGGACAAAGAAAGCTGCGCGAAAACGTTGCCCTGTGACAAACCTTTACTTTGAGAAAAAATCTGTTATTACCGCCTGCTTTCTGGACGACACTTGGGCGAAGACGGCAACTTTCCTTAGCGCGGTCGAGTGCTCCACCGCACTCGCACTGTCGGAGCTACGCATCCCGTGCGCTGACAATGTAGCACAGCAAGGCCTCTTCTAGTTTCGGGTGCACCACCTTCCAAGGCCGCTTTCTTTTCGCGTTGAACTTCTCGCTCTCAAAAGCCCGTAGGATATCGGCCAAAATTTTTACGTACGTGACCAAAGTGCTTCTCTTGACGTCGTAACTTTCCATAAGTTGTCGAAAGACGCTGCCCTCCAAGGCCCTCAGTATTTCCACTTTCGTCGCTAAATTCTTAGCCTAGTACAGCTGCAACGGAAAACGAGTAGCGCAACTGACCAGTAATCGGGGCGGCGAAATCGCGACACCCGGCGCCATTTTTCCCGAGCGCCGATAGCGAGAGTGCCAGTCACGTTGTAATTTACAATGCGGGGGTGGCCGACGAAAAATTGAGGGATAGGATAGTTGTTAAAATGGCGGGCTTTATGATCCCCGCGTTGAGGCATAAAACATGACTGTCACTCTCGCTATTGGCACGCTCGGGAACAATAGCGCCGCGTGTCGCGATTTTGCCATTCCGGTCGTCGGTCACTTGTGCTACCCTTTTTCCGTTGCAGCAATGCTTCTGCCGCTTCCTTGCCAGGAGAGTAACGCGCTGAAGCACGGCGATCCAGAGCAAAACTGATGCGAAACACGGAGAACCGAAAAACCATGGGAAAACCGGAAAAATCACGTGCGCACTTCGGATGGATATCGGTTATACCTTTTGGAACAGACGGTAGATAGCGCCACCTGCCGAATTCGTCCGAATTTACGATAGTGCGCCGCGTTCCCTCTGAATTAATGAGCGTTTGCTGCCATTGACTAATACATACGTTTCACGGGACCGAATCGGCAGTTCAAATTATCCAAATTAGCGGGGGTTGAATTAACGAGGTTTTACTGTACAACAGAAACGACTCTACTGTGATCTCGTGGGGATCAGAGTTCGGAACAGGCATGAAGGATTTGGCACGAGAAATATGCCAATGTCATTATTCATTTTTGCAACATTAAAATGACTCTGAAAGTGCGACCAGCTGCAGGGTGTATTAATGCAAATCTTGTGAGTGCTGAATTGTAGGCACAGTGCCCTGGTTGTGTTCATGTGCGATATATGACCAAATACCATAGAGACCAATACTGCAAACCTCATCGAAAACCAATGGGTGCGGTGGCGAACGGCGTGAGTGGCGCTGTTCACCTCTCTTGCCGTTCATTTGTGTTTGTGTGTTGCCACTTCCAATGGGAAGGCTTCAGCCATTATTGGGAACACTAAATAAACAAATAAAAATGCAAACACAACACACACAGCAATACTGGCAGCAAGTCGAGACGCACTTCTGTTGTAAACTCAGCATTCCGCTTACGAATGGGATGCGCAATTTTCCTACAGGATTTCATTCCACGTGAATGGCATCGGAATTGCTAAAGGCCAGTCCATAAACACAGTCTGCGTTAAAAACAATCCTATCAGCAATAAGTTTCTATTGTATTGCTCAATATATAAAGAACCTTACCATGAACAGCTTTGGCAGTCTTCCATGAAGCCTGGCCCTCAGCAGAGGAAGCTGTCATTCTGTGTCGTCTCAGGACACTCGCATCAGAATGGCGAAAGTGAATGCCAACTTCTACTCGGTAAGGACTGCAGTAAGTATAAACATGAAAACACAGATTACAATATACGATAAAAAATATCATAGACCAACGTGAAAAAAGTGCACAAAAAGACAAGGACAAAAGGACAGGAACACATAGGACGCAGACTGGTGCACACTCACAACTTGATATATTGAACATAAAAGAAAAAGGATCAGAGAAATCAGAAAGGCTGTGTTCGGAGAATGCGAGCTTCAGAAACCAGGGCGTGAGCAAAAGATGTCAGGTAGACTGTTTTACAGACACTTTGGAAATAACAACAGCCTTTCCATGTAATAAGGTGGTGAGTTCATTCTGATTGAACATCCTGAAAAGTAACAAACAAAAACAAGAAATAAAAGAGAGGAATACATACGCTACATACGAGTGTAGACTCCCAACTCACAAATTGGAGAAGAAAAAAAATAAAGAATGCGAAAGGAGCTTTAGCAAAAGTTCGAACAGGTCCAAGTGGAATGTGCTAACTCCCACCCATATGCATAAGACTGTAAACACAATTTTCTTGGCAGCTCAGGTAACGGACGGATGTGCGGACACATTGGTCGCCCATACTAAGAATAATAAAAGCCTAAAATAATCCCCTTGTATGGTTTTCACAGTATCTGCTAATTATTCACGTTTTCTCTAAAAGCCTCGTCCCACTAGAGCGACAAACACCGATTTTCGTCCGACGACGCCACAAAGTTCCATGTCGCCGATGCTGTCCCACTGCAACGGCCAACACCCGGGACAAATAATAGAGGCGGAGGGCACCGCGCTCTTCCAGACATTCTAGTTTACCAGTGAACAATACGGTGGAGGGAGGCAATCAAACAACCCCCCTTCCCCTTTCCGCCTCCACCCGCCGGCGGGCCGGCCCCCCCGCGCGCCCGCCGCTGCCGCGGTTCCCCCCCCCCCCCCCCCCCCCGCGCGCGCCCGCCGCTGCCTAAGCGCTGCCGCGGTTTCCCCCCCCCCCCCCCCCCCCTCCATCTCCCCAAACGTTCCGCCGCTACTGATGGACCTCGAGCGAGTATGCAGCCTATTTGTGAACGAAGAAAAACAGCCCCGCATTACCCCATTCGCGCACAATTAGTAATACTGGTAAAAGCAAGCGATCTAGACAATAACAAGGATTTTGAACGGAGGAAAGAATAATCTAGCCCTAACAGACAAAGAAAGGAACTTACTTTGGAACGACCGTACCATGATCTTGGCTGTTGAGCAGATTTGACGTAGTTCCACGGCTCACAGTCGCTTCCTTCTTTTCTGGACACATTTGAAACTAAGATAAACTCCACGCATCACGACTAATCGGTGAATTGACCTGAAGACAGAGATATGAAAACCCACACGCCCGGCCAAACGTGCAAAAAAAGGCTGTGGATTGGATTGGATTGCATTGGTTGGCTCTAATGGATATCTAGCGACTTTACGGAAACTATTTTCAACACGCTTGCAATAAAACGACCAGCAATGCAAATTTAAAAAAAACAAACATTAGTATACACAGTAATAATAACTTATTTAGCAGGTAAACATTGCCACAATAATATAAATGCGTCCTGAACACGTAGCAAAAAATTAAATACGAAACTAACCGCACAATGTATCCAACCGACTTCAGCAGACGTATAACCTTTTAAAACATCAGTCGTTCTGTATGTCTGTTTGGCTTTGGTTGTTAACGCGCCCGGCTGGTAACGTAGTGGTCGGTGGTTCGAATCCCACTAGAGACAAAGTTTTCTATTTTTTTTATCGCGTTTTTTTTTTTTTTTATTATTTTAAATATTTGCTGTGTTTTTTGCAGTCGCCGGCTTCCTACTTTAGGGTAAAAGTCACGCAAAATGTGCAAATAGAAAGTGCGAGCCCAAATTTGAGTTGATGCAATGCACGAACCGTGACCCTCCTGTTTGCCGGGATAAATCGCTCCCTCCGTGCTAATAGGTTGGTTGGTGTAGTACGCAAACAGCGCAAGTGCTTTCAACGAAGTAAAGAAGCTAATAATAATGGGAATATTGAGAGAAAAATGGGAAAATGTGTATGTAAATGGTCAAACTGCCACAGTGATGCAGCCGGAGTTTGTCTGAAGGCGGTCAGCTTTACCCACTATTAAAACAAAAATACCGCTATTTTAAGGCAGTTATTTACCTGAGCTCATAGCGCGCTACGTATTGAGCACATCTCTTAATTTTCTGACTTCCGGAAAGTAGTACTTAATTTTGTTCTGGCACATCAGTGATATCCATCGCCTGCCCCCTGGTTTTACTTATTGAGGTTGTGCTCCGCAATTTTACTTTTTTATTAGGCCTATAATGTTTTTATTCCTGAGATCGAAGAACAGTGCGGATAAATAAACTAGCTTTCAGAAACGGTATCGTTCGGTGTGATAACATTTATGTTTTGTAGCGCCAAGGGGTCACATTCACAAACCCGGCAGTGTAACACCCACAACGCCTTTGTGTTTCCCGTTTTATCGTGTTAAAAAAAAAATGTTTTTATATTTACTTTTTTTTTGTGCGACCGGTATGTCGTATAACATAAGCTATCGGGGACAGATCATCTGGCTATGTGAACATTTGAAATATTTCTGTTAGATGGTCGTAGCTACCACAGAAAATAGTCGATTCTTGCCTGAAATAGCATATTTTCACACTCAATTAAAATCACCAATAACATGATCTCAGGAAAGTTGTGTACATCTCGCAGCGTCATAAGCAAAACACACATCTCTTTCTTGTCCAGATTCTGCAATGTAATGCAAATTATTGTTTTTGTAACTCAAAGCGCGTGCTCAATCATGCCACGTGTTTGTTAATTGTGGTTGTTGTTCTTCACTCGGATTCTCCGCTATACCGTTTTTATTTTATTTTTCTTATCAGTGCCAAACGCGTGCGTATACCACCGACCTTAAGTATAGTGCATCAAATCAAACTAGCTTCCTGAAAAGGTGTCGTTCGGTGTTGTGTAATTTATTCTTCATAGCGTAGGTGGTCAGAGTCTCGAATCCTGAACTGCAAATGTTCCACGCCGCATTATTTTTTCTCGCGTTTTCGCGATAAAACACGTCAGCCCTGCCATGCTGGGATCAAATACACCAGCGTCGGCAGTTATTTGCGAAGGATTAATCTACGCAAATATTTCCACTCGCTATTCATGAATTGCCACAGTTCGTCAAAATCTGGAGGACTTGACTGCAGAGTAAAAACGGAAAAAAAGAAAAAAAAAAAAGAAGAAAACGATGTCGGTCAGTAAACGGAACTTCCATGGCGGGGCTCGCCAGCCTAAACAGCAAAGCGCCGATGCCGGCCAGTCACTGAACTCCCGTGTAAATACTGGCCATCAAAGACAGCAAAGTACCGATGCCGGCCAGTTACTGAACTTTCATGTAAATACTGGCCATCAAAGACAGCAAAATACCAATGCCGGCCAGTTACTGGAACCTCCGTAGAAAGACTGGCCAGCAAAGACAGCAAAAACCCGATGCCGGCCAGTCACTGTAACTTCTTCGGCGGAACTGGCCAGTGAGAAAGACGAAACCCCGACGCTGGCCGTGGCCGGTAGCTCACCGGCGCCAATGGCCGGGCGCCGCCATCCTGTTACCGGGACCGGCCGGCGTAGTTCCGATACCGGCCGACGCGGTGTGCTACCTGGGTTTGGCTGCGAGGCAGCTACGTAGCTGCCTCGCCTCAGACACGATCACATGGTCGTAATGCCGCGGGGTCGATCGGGATCTCGAATTCGGCTCCCGGCGTGCCGCTTTCTGTCCTAGCCACTGGATGGCGCTGCAAGTGTCCCCGTGGCGGGCGAGGAGAAACCACCTCGCCCATCGATCGAGATATATACTCGGTAGGCCAGGGGGCAGGAGGCCTCTTAGAACTCCGGCCGAGACCGAGACGCAGGCAGGCAGGTGGGTGGCGCCCGGATCTAGGATATCGGGGATACGAGACCTGGGGTCCTTCTTTGTGTTTAGCTTTGGGCGTAACGTGCGTTTGTAAATATTTGTGTAATGTAGCTTGTATTTGTAGTTTAGATTGAGTATTTTGTAGCGCTGTGTTTTATTGTATTAATAAACTGGGAGCGGAATCACGCTCCCGTGAAAGAACTAGGCTGGACTCGGGTTGTTGACGGACCACGTGGGAAACGGCGAATCGGCGGCGGTTCGTGATTTCCTACACTTTGAAAAAGGACCCTACTTTGGGGAGTTGTGTCTTTATTCTCAATCAAATAATTCAACATGTTTTTAATTGAAATGAATGCCGGAATAGAGTATGACAGGGTACATGAATGTAAAATAAAAATCGATGGTGTTTTTTTTTTTTATTTGCATCGGAAGTTTTCGTTGTTTGACTTTCCCCCATGTCTGCCTATATATATCCTAACTAACGTGTCACTCAGACACCTTATATATTTCTTAAATAATAGCCATATATAAGCAGGATACTATCTGAAAAGTATCTGACGGTGATTAATGTATTTAATGAGATACAGGCCTCCAAGTTTTGCCTATTGTGGTTCGACAAGGCATGCTAGGCAATTTTAAGAAAAATAAATATAATTTAAACAAAATATTATTACTTTATAATACAAACAGTTTATTTTTAATAGTTTGTTTTTAAAAAAAAGTATTAGAATTTTCCTATACTTATCGTTTTATTTATACACTTTCAGACATGCACCCTCAATCAGTGCTTGCTACTGTCCACCTTTTCATGCCGTATGATTTTTCTTGTCCCCAGATTATTTTTCTGGTCAAAACTAAGTGTGGATTCGTTTATGCGAGACACTAGACAATGACATATAAAAACATCAGTTGATATAAAAATGTCTACCAGCCACCCTTTAGCCGATCTCCTCTGAAGTCACCCCCAACTAAATTCATAACTAACGCTTGCTTCATATTGTATTTTTGAATTTAATCCTCATATAAAAAATAAGCTTGAATCATTAATGGGACTTAAATATGCTACTCTGTAGCCCTACATTTGTGTGAAGGACAAACTGTCGGAGTCCTCAACTGGGAGTTTGGTATTTCATTCAACGAGCTTCGGGAACCGTCTGCTACTGGAATTCGCGCGAGCCAAGCCTCAACATGCGAGATGTCTCTTACTTGGCACGTGTCCTTTTCAGGGCTTCCGGCGCAGAACATCATCTTGGAATCATAAATGATCTCTTTCTCACTCGCACAGGTTTTAGATGATAATACAGGAAGTGATACAGAGAGTAAATGCGAAGACTTAGGTCCGCCTGAAATAAGATAGCTCAAGATTACATTTCCCTTCATAATCAAAAAAACGTCAATGCGAATTCATTTTTCGTTTTTATACCGAAAGTTTAGCAAAAAAAAAAATACGTCAGACACGCTTGCCAAGAAATAGCCAAAGCTGGCGAAACATCTGCCGTAATTCAACCTTATATTTAATTATTCATAAACGCTATCGATATGAGTTTAAAGAAACTGTTTCACGTAACTGCATTTTACAGCCGGTGATGTATTTCGTGTCCTTTCATGGTCTGGAGAAAACGGTGAAAGCTGCAATCACATTTGTATATACAGTCTGGTATAACTTTCATGAGATTTTTTTTCTGTTTTCGTATATATGTATATTCGTGGAAACCAAGGATCCCAAAATGCACTCGCCAGTAGAGAGTTAAGGAAATACCAGGCTCTGTCAACGATCAAAGGACATCGAGCGTTCCCTCATTATTGGTTCGCAATAATGCAAAGACAGTTCGTCTTTGCATTATTTTGAATTTCTGAATCTCAAGATATGTATCTGCTGTACGTAATATGTTTGGAAAAATCAACGTTTTATGAATGACGAAAATTATTGTTGATTCTTTTCCAGCGAAAACGAAAGGCTGCATCCCAAGAAACAATCGAAAGGTGAAGGATATACGACAGCCAGCGATGGGAGCCAAGCTGGCTAAGAGAAATACCCGTCACGGAGGCCGGTTACTAAGGGTGCGATGTGTTCGTCTTGCTTATTTCAGTGTTGTTGGTAAGCAGTTTGACCGACACCGTTATTAATAAGAGTAAAATGCAGTTGTGAAACAGGAGATAAACAAATAAAGAATCAACATCAACGAAGCAATACATCTTTCTCTTCTCCTTTCCGCCTGTAAAGTGAATAAATTTATAAACGAGAGAGCGAACGTTTGAGTAAAGAAGAAAGTGAGATATAATTTAATTTTTGCATTTAGTATATATTAAAACGAACCTAAATACATATGATTCTACGCCAAAGCACACCTGAAACACCTCTGCCAAGATGACAAGTAAAAAAAAGCATTACGTTTGGAGGATGAACTAGTTTATTATCCTACAAAAGCTGTGCCTTTGGAGGATAAGGCATAACTTTTGGTATATAAGGTCAGCAAAGCAAAAGGAGTCAATGTAAATAAAACATCTCAAAGATATGAACTACACCAGCAGGAGCACTCAGCTTGACCGAAAACGCTTGAGCAATTGCTTGATATAGAAATAGTTCTTGCAAGCAAATATGGTCCTAGCGCGAGCTGCAGCAAAGCTTTCGGTATCGCTAAATAGGACTGTGTATTTCAGTCTTCAAAGAAACGCGGTTGCAGAGTTCTCTATAAAATGTCTGCTACACGTGTTCTAGACCTTTGGGAGTTTGCATAGATTAGTTTGTATTGCGCTATACTAGAAAATACTCCAGTTATCCAAATTTAAAACGAACCAACTGCAAAATAGGAAAAAAAATTTAAATACGTTAACAATTTTATATAACGCCGAATTAGAGCGCAGCTCTCGAGGAGAAGGAGGGGAGGTTACGGAGCGGAGTGTATCCCTCTTCGTTCCCCACTAAAGTTAGCGGGGAAAATTTTTGGCTAAATTTAGTAAGAGAATTTTACCCTCGAGACGTCGGGACACCACGCGGTAAAGTTAGCAGACATTTGTTTTCACCAAATTTAGCGGAAATATTTCCCCGCTAAATTTAGGGGGAATATTGGCAATGTTAGGTGCGTGTGGCGTGCGCGACGTCACGTGCTTTCTATATTGACGTCACACGTTGCGTCGCGTGTGACGTCACGAGGGTAACCCTCGTGATGGTAACCCTCGTGACCTTCGTAAGGGCAGACCTCCAAACCCTCGCGAGGGCAACCCTCGTGATCGTCGTGAGGGTAACCCTTGTGACCTTCGTGAGGGTAGCCATCCAGACCCTCATGTCGGTAACCCTCGCATGGGTAACCCTCGCAATTCTAGTGAGGGTAACCCTCGTGACCCTAGTGAGGGTAACCCTCATAATTCCTTGTGAAGGTAACCTTTGTGACCCTCGTGAGTGTAACCCCTCGAAAACCTTGTGAGGGTAACCCTCGTAACCCTTGCGAGGGTAACCCTGGTAACCCTCGTGAGGGTAGCCCTCGTGACCCTTGTGAGGGTAACCCTTGTAACCCTCGTAAAGGTAACTCTCATAACCCTCGGGACTCTCGTGAGGGTAACCCTCGTAACCCTTGTGAGGGTAACCCTAGTGACCCTCGTGAAGGTAAGCCTCGTAACCCTCATGATGGTAACCCTCGTGACCCTCGTGAAGGTAACCCTCGTAATCTTCATGAGGGTAACCCTCGTGACTCTCGTGAAGGTAACCCTCGTAATGATAAGCCTTGTGAGGGTAACCCTAGTGACCCTCGTAAGGTGAACCCTCGTCATCCTTACAAAAGGAACCGTCGTGACGTCACACGTCACGTCACGTGTGACGTCATAATGAGAAACGTCTCATAATATTCAAGCCGGAAACGGGGGCGTAAGAGCTGCGCTTTAAAATAAAAAAGCACAAGTCATTCTACTGCGACAACACAGACTTGCTAAATAATATCACATCGCTTCTCACAAATTTAGCTCTCTGCCCAAGTCACACGTCACACCCGAAATTGAACCAAAAGTCTCCCTTCTAATTTCTGTTAAAAACCAACTAAGTTGACTTGTGAGTTATGCTCATAATTTTAGGTCATTGTATCAAACATACGATGTTTAGAAAAAAAGTAGTGTTTTATTTCTACTTTGGTAAATTGATAAAAAAAATTCTGAAAGCTTTACTAATCTGGTTTGTGAGGGAGAGCTATTCAGCTAAGGGGATATAAAATAAGGAGCTAATCGTCACGATATGTGGAATATTTAAGCACAACTCGTTGATCATACTTCTAATGAGTGAAAATAAACACATGGTTTCAATTAGAAACTTGTTGAGCATCATCGCAAACCACTGTATGAGTAAATTTTAGAAACATTTGGGCCGAGTAGGAAGCGCCGTGGTGCGCTAAAGAGTACTCGCGCAACGGGCTCAATGCTGCTGGTGCGAAAACGCGGATAATAAGAGACGGGGAAAAAAAAAAAAAATGAAGGCTCCAGTGCACGGTGCGAAGGCAGTTGGACAGCGAAGCTGTGCAACGATGGCCCACTGCGCTATAGATACAACTTTCTACACCGTCGACATTTTTACGTGTAATGCAAGCATACCTTTCTACGGGAATTATTTAAATTTAACTTACATGAACATATATTTCAGGCTAATTAAAATGCCAAACTTTGCTTTTGGAGCAAATCTTACACAATGAGGCCATTTTTGTGCGGATTTTTAAGTTGCTTTGAATTCATGTTCTAAAGCTGAAAATTTTTGTTTTAAGGGCTTCATGCCTTGTCAACGTTTTTGACAAATTAATCAGCGTTATACTCTTAAATGTTTATTTTTCTGGATGGCGCCCGAAAATTCCGTCAGAATCGAAGAAGTCAAAATTTTTCAATTTTTGTTTGTTAATTAAAAAAATCAATTCGATTTTCTTTAAATTTTACTCGTTAGGCCCCTGTGACCGGTAATTACAAATATGCAAAGAAATGCTACTTTTTTATAAAAATAAAAAATAAATGTGTATCGAGGTCGAAGTCACATCAGTTACCGCAGGGGCGTTTCTTTCTTAACGACTAGTGGTACATGAGCACGCATGCCACACTATCCGTACTTGGTCATATTAATGCCCAGCCGCCATGAAGCACCAAAACTAACACGTGAGCTTGTTTTGATCACTGATGTGGCATGTATTACCAATGAATACTGAACCTCACGTGAAATCCGATCTTAACTAGTGGGTTATACTTGGCTGGTTAGATGCTCATCGTGCTACCTTTCCAAATTAGTTGTTTAATATCAGTACTTGGCTGACAAAATAATTTGATTCGTTGTTCTATGCGCCGCTAGGACCAAGCGATGCTACAGAAGCTTTTTTGTCCTGACCGATGGAGGGCGTGACGTGAACGGAAGTTTAAGGCGGTGGTATATTATGGCATCGTGACGCATGGCGTAACTGGACTCAAAGTAAGAGCGTAATTGAAGACGGCGCCGGATGAAAACAAGTGTTTATTGATACAGACTTGCCGAAAACTAAGTAACAGCCGCCTCCCCCCCCCCCCCCACCCCCCCCCCCCCCTCCCCTTCCGCCCCCTCCCTATGGCAGAAGTGAGGCCGACGGTTACACCCGCGCGCGCAAACGCGATCGCATCTCACTCACTCGCGGCGGCGATTCGGGACACCGGCGGCGTTACTGCGCGGTGCAAACACAACCGGCCGGGCGTATGGCGAGAATAAAGAAAAACCAAAGTCATTCCTCGTGCGGTGGCACAACAGCCCCGCCCCAGGGAAGAACAAACACAGAGAACGGAGGCGAAAGGGAGGGGGGAGGGGGCAAGGACTTCTGGAGAGTTTTACCAGTCTGTACAAGTGTACGAAACATGTTTGATTCACGGGTCTGTAGTTCTGTCCGCTCTTGAGCACATTGAAGGTTTTCCGCCTCTGGTTTAAAACAGCATCTCTACGTGCATTGTAACGTCAAAGAAGTCGATGCGGAGCTATGCCGCTATTTGCGACACCCTAACTCATGACTGGGCGCATGCATGCTTGCCCTTGTCAAAAATTACGGCACACCTCGTGGACAACACATCACCACTTACGTTAGCGGTGGAGCGGCCGCTCATTTTAATAACCGATACAAATGTTTCCAGTTGCAGTGCAGTGAGCTCCAGACGACGAAGTGGGTCGTCTCGGCAACAGGGCAAGGCAAGAATGCATACGACGGGGTAGGGGTGATTGAATGACACCAAGCCACCCTGCAAAATTTGCGGGTGCCTGCCAGTGACGTCGTACAATGTGCAAGTGGGCTTGTACGGGCACTAAAGAAAAAATGAAAGAAAAACGTCTCCTTGCTTTACATTGAGAATGACGAGCTGGAGGCCTTTCGAGAACGAAAAAGAAAACTGGTGTGGAAGGATGCCAAGGGGGTGGCTAAAATCGAGTCGCTTCACATGTGAAAATATGAAAAATCAAATACGGAGAATTCCTCGTACGTGGCACGCAGCGCGGACTCGAAGTAGAAAAAGCATTGAGTCCCCTGAACGTGTTCTAGTAGGTTACTTATGTAACCAAATACGGCTGCGTCCAGATATATTACGGCTCCACTCGTCAAATTATCCGGAGACCAACACAGGCGTACATCAAAGTTTCCAAATTTCTGCGCCCTTCAATATAAACAAGACCCCGCGGGACAAACGGATCGAAGGCATTCCTGCACCCGGTTTGACATAACGCGCTTCCAACCAAGCTCTTTTCGTCTCCCACGAAATGCGGCCTGTGTGAACACGAAGTCTGCTCTGCAGAAAAGCGGCCCGGGAAAAGCGACGGTGGCGGGCGAGGCCTGTGCTGGGGAAGCCTTCGCACAAGGTGTGTGTGTGTCAGAGTGTGTGGGCTGGCCTCATCGAGCTGCCCGCTAGCCCGCCGTTGAATCCACCGGTACAACCTACCACTCCCTTCGGGAAATGAAAGGGAAGAGGCCGTCCACCCCTCCCCTTCACCCGCTAGCTCCTCAGCATTGATATCTGGTTGGTAGTAATTCAGGATTTTAGGAGTTCAGCTTTTAATTGCCTAATAATTGTTTTCTTATCTTTATTCGCTAGGTATATTTGCATTTCGCCGCCCGCGCACCGGCTGGGTAAAGTGCGAAAACTATTTATTGCCACGTTTCCGTACTTGTGAACCCCATTATATTATTTTTCTTTCTATTTAAATCATCGTTCTAATTAAATTCCTGTGGCCTAAAAACTTATGTTACGTCCTCTTTATTGGCAAGACCTCACCGCGGTGTAAGCCGGTCGTCTGGTGAGCATATCTTTCTTTCCTGTTTATAGTGAACCAAAACCTGTGCGCGTGTGACGGCTTACGGCATTCGGTGGCGGCGCTGGCTGATTCTCGCCGAGAACGTTCTAAATCCATTAAACATCAACAGGTTTTTCCACTTTATGGCCCTCTCGGAATTCTATAAAAAAAATTTTCCCAGATCGACAACTCTCTTGCTCCCCTCAACTCAGTCACAGAACATGACTTTTATGATCACGGATAAGGCGTCGCAAGAGATCCTGTTGGGGCTAAGCGCTCAAGCGCACACTTGACCGTTGCCTCCGACACTGAACCGCTACCTAACTCCCCTTTAACTCAACCTTGATTTCCACTCATTCGCCGTTGTTGTTCAAGAGAAACACTGTTTTCATTCCGCCCTAGCCACGCCAGGCATCGGTCGGGGCAGGAGTTTCCGCAATGTCGCTTGTTCTAAGCGATGCCTTGAGAAATGAATAAAACTATTTTGTCAGTAAGCTTCAGAGCGGTGTCTAGAAATACGAATCAAATTATTTTGCCAGCCATCTACTAATATTAAAATACTAACCTTAAATGGTAGCACAATGAACATCTAACCAGCTATGTATAACACCCTAATAAGGAACGGAAGTGCCGCAACGTTCAGATTTCATTGGCAATATCCGCCACATCACCAACGAAACCAAGTTCACGTGCTGTTCTTACAGCTCCTCATGACGCCTGGGCGTCAATACGACTTAGTACGGATACTGTGGCATGCGCCACTCGTGTACAACTATAGTCGTTAAGACAGAAACACCACAGGGGTTAATTGATGCGACCACGATCTGGCTAAACATTTATTTTTTGTTTTGTTTTAAAACAAAATAATGAAACATGTAATTGCAAGTTTTGTAAAAACCGGTCATCAAGGGCCCATCGGGTAAAATTTAAAGCACATCGAGAATGATAATTTTTTTTAACTACCGCAAAAAAAGCCGAAAAATTTTCACTTTTTCGATTTTGACGAAATTTCGGGCGTAATAAAAAAAACACATTCAACAGTATAACGCTAATTAATTTGTTAAAAGTTTGCAAGGCTTGAAACACTCGTCACAAAAGGTTCGAACTTTAGAACATACACCTTAAATGGAGGGACTTAAAAATTCGCCAAAAAATGCCTCATTATGTAAGATTTGCTCCAGAAGCCAAGTTTGGCATTTTATTTCGGTTGAAATATATAGTAATTAATGTTAACTTTAACTAATTCCGGCAGGAAAGTATGCTTGCATTACACTTAAAAATTTGCACGGTGTAGAAAGCTGCATTCTTTATTTCTCCTGCCTTCAAAGTTCCGTCATCGCGCAGCTGGGAAAATCGCTTTTTCAACATCTTCTAGAATGCAATTTTTTTCACGAACACTATGAAGTATCTTCCAAAAGTAAGGTGTGTCCCGTTGTGTGGACAGGTTTCGCTACCTCATGTAAAAATTTCATTGAAAAAAATAGGCATGATACCATCATGACCGTCCTTATCTGAACAACCCATGATCTAATGCTGCGTAATGTGGGGCGGTGTAGGGGCATCACAGCTTCTTCCCGACGGGTTACAATATTGTTGGTGGTGCAAAATAAATTCTAGTTATAGTCACGCCGGTGAAAAAATTAAAAAAAAAATTAACAACACGCGCCAAATTTTGTTTTTTCTGGGCCGCCTGCTTGGAGTGGAAACTATTCAAGGTCACCTTACTGCAAAGCACAGAAAAATTGCGAAGTTGGCAAGCAACAAACATTAGAGAGTTTTAGTGGATCGTTCAGTCACTCCGCTGTGCTATCCGCTAGCCGCTACGACCTCCGCTATGTCTAGCGTAGCGGAACTACCATTTTAAGTTTGAGTAGAACGTTCGCAACCCGCTACGGATTACAACGTTACGAGAGCTAACGCAACGCCACTAGCGGCTCTTTCGGACACTAGGGCTCGCGTAAAACAGATTTGTAAAGCAATCCTTCGCAACTGTTTTTATTAATGTCGTTATCTTAATAAAATATTGTTTTTTTATTGAATAACGTGCTAATCGTTGCTTCTTTTGTGAGTAGGTGACTATTATGTTTGTAATTGAATACAACTGTCGGCCAAGCTGTCCAAGCCACTCCGATATGAGTCAAGTGCCAAAGCCACCGAGAAAAATCTTCAAAATAAAGGACAACCACTGTAGCTCATCTGTTGCGTCGTTGTTCACCGAAAATGAAGCGCCACAGAAATCCCTCATATCCGCCTGCTCGCTCCGCTTCCTTAGTCGGTTTTGTCTTCACGACAAAGCGGCCGAGCAGGGGGCTGCACCTTGCGCTCACAGCACCAAAATCTGCGAAGCTTCTTTTTTTTTTTTTTCTCCTTTCCGTGGCCGCGTTTAGTATATCCGCCATGAATCGCTACCTGTTGCAGTCGTGGAACGGCTTTGTCGCGGGTACTTCTCGCAGCAGCAAGGTATAATCCACCCCTTAGAACCACGATCGCGAAACGCACAGACCGAGTAGACGCGGCGTGGCGGCCATCTTGAACAGCGTCCCTTGCTGGGTCTCCCTTATCTCGCCAAGACTCGTTCTCGCGAGAGCCACGCTAGCACGCCGCGCTACGCCCCTCGCTATTTTGGCCCGCTAGCGCGCCTCCGCTAGCCTACGCAGCTCCGCAATGTTTCCGCTAGCAGCGCGCATGCGCAGTAGCGTCGTCGCTCTAGCGTATAGCGTAGTGGGAGAGCCAAACGATCTACTAAAACTCTCTATTATCATGACAGGTCACCACGCCCCGGTCTACTCACGCTCTCATTTACCATACATGCATGACGGAGTATAATTTTATATCAATAAAAGTTTTCCATTCGCACAACTGCGAAACTAGGAAGTCCCTCAATGTGAAAAACGTGCCTCTCAAGTTCCCGAGTTTCCGAGGTTATAAAATACCGGATTAAGCAAACAAAGACAGATTAAGGGTTAGTTATGAAGGTGTTGAAACTAACTTCAACATTGTCTCAATAGGCATCAATCAAACAGGCGTAATAACTCAAGCCTCCATTACCGTATGATGTGTCACCCCAGCCGGTGGCTTCAACGTTGTTCTTCACCGGGCGACCTTTGGCGGGAAGACAGATAGCGCCGATGTGCCCATGACTCTTGCCAAAGTCAAAGGGGTCAACCAACTTGAGTAGAGCTATATCGTTGAAGAATTTTTGACGTCCATTCCACTCGCGAACATACGACTCGTGAACGGCAAATTTTTGCACCTGCGGGCAATAAAAAAACATGGTCGCTTTATTTTCTAGAGTTGTATAATTCGAATCGCGGTATTGATTGATTAGTTCGGTCTTCAATATGGCGTATCAAAATCCAATGCAAGAGCTGATAATAAATTGTGTAACATATTGCTAACAGACATGCACGCGTTAACCCAGAAAGTTCACTGAACACCATTACTCGTTACTCGTTCACAAAAGAAACTAAATACGTTACTCGTTACCGATCTTCAAAAGGAACGCATCAGTTTACCTCAAAAGTAGCCAGTTACTTTTCTTGTTATTTTGACAACCAAATACGCAACTGCTATTTGTTCCATGTTTTTTTTTTTTTTTTGTTTTGTTTTGTTTTGTTTTAGTAATCGTTGCACTTAAGCTGAAGCTTACTCTCGAAGTTTTCATCAGATATGTTTCCCCGCTTCTCTGAGAATACATCTCAGGTGACGTTCAAGAGTCGTGCTACGGACGCGCTCGAATGAAGGGCAGCTTTGTGCTTCATCAAGAACTCGTGAATCTGGGATTCCGCTCTCTCTTTTGTTCTATCAGCTTCAAAAGTTCGAAATTGAAAACGGGGTTTGTGGCTTCTCGCGTTGGTGACCTTCGGGTTTACATTCGATCCGTACACAATTCCGCAAGGTTCAACCAACGAACATTGTTGTGCTCGCTGGGTGAAGGGCATTCCAGCTGTAAAGTTCTGACGTCTTCAGCGATAAACGTTGCTACACTATCCTACTGATCATTCTTTTTTTTTTTTTTTTTTTTGGGGGGGGGGGGGGGGAGGGGGGGTTGCTCATCTGCTTTTGTCGGTTGGAATAGACACATACTCAGATTATAATCAAAATGAGACAGTTTAAATTTCGTTCCACAGGTTACTCATCAAAAGCAACGGAATACCGTTACTCGTCACTTGGCTCTAATAGTATCATTAATAATATAATAATAATCTTAAGTTTTATGTGCCCAAAAGCAACCCCCAGGTCTTCATTTTGGCGCACTAGTCAATGTTAAAATCGAAGAGAAACAAAGTAACACAATAAAAGCAAAGTAAAGCACAGGTCATGGGTATGTTGGAAGCACTTCCAATTGCTTGCGGTAATCAGATATATCATTGAATATATCCATATTTGTATGATTAAGGTGAATATATAACGATTGTATACGTGACAGGGGCGAACATCTACACATGTTATTGACGTAAAAAGCAGTATGGTTCTTAGTTAACCGAGAAGAGACATGAATGTTAATTCTGGATAAAAGCATATCGTTATCCATCATCCCATTTACTACCTTAAGTAGGAAAATTAAGTCACGCTCGACCCTTCTTTTGGACAATGGCTTCATAGAAACCTTATCAACGAGACAGTAATCATCGTAATAAAATGACGTTGGAAATAGCGGTTATAAATAATACGTACCAAACGCTTTTGTAGAGTTTCAATTTTTGCTTACTGCGTTCCAGATATTGAGTTATGCTACAGATGGGAATTCAAGCCGTGATCTTACTAGGGAGGAAAATAAACTAATAATAGAGGCTGGGTTTTTAAACTGCTGCGTGAGGCGATATATCAGTCCCACAACCTTAGTTGCACTGGCAACAATAGATGACACGCGTGAAATAAACGCCAACGCACTATCTATATACATGCCAAGGTCTCGTATATAAGATACACGTTCGATAGGAATCCCTCCTAATAGATAACTATTATGTATTACATTATAAAGTTTGCACAAAATTAAAGCCTTTGTTTTAGAGGGTTCAGTCATTCAATTTGCACCACGGAACTATTCGCGACACGTCAAGCTGTAAAGTATGGCAGTCGGCGACAGTAAGAGCATTCATAAAAATCTTGATGTCATCTGTAAACAACAACACCTCAGCATTTTTCACATTGGACGATAGATCGTTTAGAGAAATAAGAGACAAAAGCGGACCAAGAATATACGCTTGGGGAACACCGGAATCGGAAATAAAGTTTTTGAACGACTGATATCTATGCGAACGTTGTTGGGCCGACATAATAGGTAACATCGCAAGCATTTGCACTCCTGTGCGAAACAATCATATAAATACAATTTGCGTAATACACACTCGTGGTTCACCTTATCAAATGCTTTTGACATATCAAAATAAATACAATCAATTTGCTCTTTGTTCATAACAAGAGGGGAGAAAAGTTAGAATATGAGCACAGGTTAGTTTTAACCGACCGTCTAGTCAGAAACCATCCTGGCAAGCATCGAATTTCCGGTGGAAGCAGAAAAGCATTTGTTTGTGTATAACACGCTCGAACACTTTGGAAAACCCCGACAATAAAAATATGGGCCGATAGCTACTAGAAATAGATCGATCACCGTTTTTAAAAATTAGTACAACAACCGCAGTTTGCCATAAAGATGGAAAAACTCCAGAACTAAGAGAAAGGTTAAAAGGTGCCCTACGATGGGTATGAGCAGTTGACAACACACCTTGATGATAAAGGATGGGATAGAGTCGGCCCCTGAAGATAATTTTGGTTTGATATATTTTATGGCTTCGGCGATTTCTTCCAGGTCTATTCTAATACAATCTTGATATCCATGGACCGGACAACTTGTTTCCCGGTACGACAGCAGTAGTTAAAGTAATCGGCAAAACATTTGCAACCTCAAACGTACTTAGCGACCTTAAAAATCGCTAAGTACGGTACTCATTCCTTTAATGCAAATATAACTAAATACTTTACTCGTGACCGGGACAGTAACTAGGCAGCAGTGACTGGTTTGTAGTAATGCGTCACGTGCATCTCTGATCGCTAGTTACGACATCGCTGGACTAGAACGGCCCTTTCACAACAGTCCTTAGCCTCAGGCAAAAGGGCCGAAATAATCAGAGTTGTTTCGAGTATGTCGTCTGTCCTCAATAAAATTGATTTGTTTAATCATTGCTCGATTAATCTTTTGTCTCGGTGTCTATAAATGATTCACTGTTATTATACACTCCTCTCCAAAATGCATTTGCACCTACACTCGCTTTCACCTCTACTACCATAGTAAAAAATATCGGTGTTTCGCGAAACGCTACTAATTTTCTGTGTCATCTCTAGAATTAGGATATATGTAGGAGCATCCTAGGTTTTCTTTATGTTATATTATCAAGACGTACACGGGTGAAACGCTAAACCATCTATCTTCCTTTAGCGACCGAATCTTTTAAGAACTACATCGCGAAGAGCGTTAATAATGCTCAGACCTTCATTTCTTCTTGACGTGACGAGTATAGCGAAACTATAACTTCACCTGTTTGTGAACAGAGTGGCTAATGGACTCTCAGTTATACAATATCTCTCAAGTGTAAAAAACCTAAAAACTTAATCAACACTGTGAATGAAAGTGCTGTCATTTTTTAACTGTATGATACTTACATGGCGCAGTTGGCTGTACCAGGGCGGGTTATTGAGGTCCAAGAGTCCAGCCCGAACTGATATATTCCCTGGTTCTACGCTAGAAAGGAAAGTGCACTGCTCATGACATATTTCTTCCCAAGCAGTGCGTATACGTGCCCTTCTAGACAATGCGCAGCGGTCACAACGATGTCCGGTTTGATGATAGATCCCCCACAAAAATGAGACCCGGATGTGTCCTGGAGAGCCACCTGCAGTGGAAAAACGTGCCGGGTAGGAGTCTCTTTGTTAAACACACCTCTACCTCCCCCCCGCATACACACAAATAAATTCCATAATGTGAGTTGTTAGTAATAGAGAGACAAAAAATCACGTGTTTGCCCTGTTCGTCCCCATTATGTGGACATGATGCAGGTGTTACATACGCCCAAAGTCAGGTCGCATACATGAGACAAGAGGACGGCATCTCAACGCCTCACCCCAAGGACAGCGTGATTCTTCGGTTTATACCTGACCGCCCGATGCCAAATCGTGTGTATTTTGGTTTTATGAGCCACCTCGTAGGGGAACACTTTAGGGCCCCAATTCAATGCTACCAATGCCAAAGGCTTGGATATATCGAACAAAACTGCTGGAGCGAAAGATGTTGCAAGATCTGTGCCCGTCCACGTCATCACAAGGACTGCAACTGTCACTCTGAACCAAACTGCGCGAACTACAGTTTTCTCATTTAGCGACGAATGCCGGCTGCTCCAGCAAGAAAGCTGCCGTTGTGCTGAGGAAAGAGGAAATAATGAACGGTCGTGCGCCAGTCGTAGATCGCCACCTCTGAATACTGAGACGGTACACCAGCCAAGTCACCAAGTCAAAACGAAATATCAACCCCTAAGACAGAACGGACGTACTCACATATGTTGCAACGACCTTCGAAGAAACAGGAAAATACCATAAAAGTGAATCCATTGACCCCTGCCCCAATTTTACAGAGAACATCACTACAGTCAGTGTCAACGGTGCATACCGTATCTCTAGCCCGCAGAGTTTCAAGAAGCTCAACTTCCCGTGTAAAAATGTCGACCATTTGTGACACGGCCATCAACGGCACAGGCACACCGGTAACCCATCACACCAAGGGATGAATCAACAATGGCTTCTCCAACTGGTCTTTCTCGCAGTGACGCCAATCATCAAATCACTTCCCGATGCCCTGAACATCTCCGAGGTCAAAACGGTTCTTGCTAAGGACTTTTTTACTGGATTCAATTAGATTGCTGTAAATGAATGAATAATATCGCCGAACTAAAATATTTCAGTGGAACGCCAGTCATCTTCGTACAGAAATAGGTGACTTCAGAAAGCTCGTCGCCGAATTTAAGTTCCCTGTTATTACAACATCTGAAGGACACGCGGACGGCTAATGGACCTTTTCCACATACCGACGGCACCAGGCGGTGGCTGCACGAACTAAAAATCGAGGAAGTGACCTACCTGCGCTAGCAATCGATAATGGGAGCTACGCTACCAGTTTCTTCGCTCTCTAAGCTGCGGCGCGTGCCCAACGCTGCCCAACGCGACTTTAAAGAGGGGAAAGAAAAACGCGACGCAAACGACGTGTTTTTCTTTCCGCCCACTTTCTTTTTTTGTGTAACACAATTATATATATGCTGCAAATACGTGTTCTACTCGCTGATCAACAGCTTCCTTCCGAATTTCCTCGATTTTTCGTACCGATTTCCGCCGCTTGGCATCGGGCGCTCGCGCGTGCGCGGAACGCTTCTCGGAAAAGGTCCATTCAGACTGGCTGGCTATGTCTCATATACTATATACTAAACATCCACGTGGTTCAAGTCGAGCCTTGATTTGTGTGAACAAAAAATAAGATTCAATACATTCATGCACATCTTCATCTGATAGGCCAGAATATGTTGCATGTAAAGTCAAGTTAGGTGAGAAAGAATTGAGCGTAATTAGCATTTATATCAAACCAATTATAGCTACGATCGAAAAAGACATCACGTCCATCTTAAATTCTGTTACTAGTTCGTTCGTTATATGTGGTGAATTTGACTCACATAATACACTATGGGGTGGTATGCAGAATAACAAGCGCGGTAAAATAGCACACATCATTGAAAAAAATAATGTATGTGTGTTAAACGATGGGTCCCAAACTTTTATTCGAGGATGCAGTTATTTGAACGTTCTGGACCTAATAATTTCCTGACAAGATATATTTTGTTCGGATTTGGTCTGGCACATACACCTTGAAACGTACGAGAGTGACCACCTTTTCATTTTTTGAACCGTATTCAAAAACGATGCGTACAAGCCGAAAATAAAGAAAGATCACCATAACAAACTGGCGTAGCTTCTAGGGACTGAATGCAAAAATATGGATAAGTTAGAAAAAGTTTATTACTATTCTGAAGTCAAAATTTGATCGTGTAACTCGACCAGTGTCTGCCTCCGAAGAGTATGCGGGAATAAATGCGTCATACGAGAAAAGTATTCCGATACGCCGTAGAGCACAAAGAAAATATCGAAGGTCGGGGATTCTAGAGGAACATCAAAAAGCTCAGCACGTACATCACTTTCTTCGCCGCTAGCTGAAACAGCTATCAAGGCATCACTGGCGACAACTCTCTGGCAATATGGTAGCTATGAGAAACCTCACAAGGCAATGGAACATTCAGGCCATTCCGTTCACCAGTAATACACAGGCATCCTCTCCGCGCAATGGCATTGTCAAGAGGGGTATCAGAATTGGTACTCGGAGACCGATTGTGTGAATTACTGGTAAACTCGAGCAATGCAGCCAGGACGTTAAGGTACCGTGCATCCTGTGTCATAGCCTAAAAAGCCATTGACTGCGAATTACATGCATTTGATACACAAATTGACCGCACTTTACTACTTCGTGAAATGAAATTCGCCTTACAATCAACTCGCAGACGGAAGTCACCCGGCCCCCGAATTCATAACATATAGGAAATACTGCACCCAGGCAGCACACAATAGTGGGGCGATATTCGCCTCGGGTCGGGAAACTCGTGCGAGTATTGCCGCTTTTTCCGTCTTTTCGGTAAAATTGTGCCGGTACCATTTTGATTCTGCCGATGTCGACGGAATATCTGTTATATTGCAGCGACGCTATCATGATATATATGGTACACGAACCGTCTTTTCCTCTGAATATCGTTCTTGAATCGGCAGTAACTGCTGAGCATTGTGCATTTTCGGCCGATTCGAAATTGATCTTGAAAGGAAGCCGGTACCATTTTGGACACAGCCGATATCCACATAATATCTGTTATATTGCACCGCCGCAATCCTGATATATAGTTTACGCAAACCGGGTAACCACGATTGGCACGAATATTGTTTATTTTTATTTTTCCCAAAAAGATAACTTGGAAAGGGAGACGAGAGAGAAGGGACGGCACCAGCGAGAGAGGAGGCATAATAAGAGGGAGAGTGAACCCAATCTTTTTAGTTTGACGAATTCCGAAACTACACGTAACCTCACGTGACCAGAATCGCTGGCGTCTTGGAAAGCAAACTTGAAAGGGAGCGGGAGAGAGAGAGTTGTTAGGTTCCCGTCCTATGTTAATCCTTCGAAAGAGGGCGCTCGGGCCCAACGCAAAATCTGGCTAGGTGCGCGCCTGCGGGTCTGTGGGTGTGTGTGCGTGTTTCAAGAAGCGAGAGGCAACGGGCAGTGACTCATGGCGACATGCTTCGAAGAAGGTGCCCTTCCCCCCTTTTGGACGTGACAAACTGCTGCCCTCCTCCCTCTCTCCACGAGCAAGAGGAGGATTACGTTGCTCAAGCGAACGGAAACAAGCGTGGGACATTGCAGCAGAGCCTCCGACTGGAGAGATCTCAAGTTCTCCCCACCTTTTCTGCGGGGGAAATGGACGATCCCGGAGGGGAACAAAAAGGAAGTAAGAACAGGACCAGGGGCTGGGCGTACCAGACGGTGCGGAGACAAGGAGGCAGATTTTTCCTCGGACGGGACGGCCTGGAGGAAGCGAGACATCGACGGACAGAGGCGATATTGTGGAAAGGCTGTTTTCCAACGCCGTGGGAACACGACATGGCGTCTGGGAGACGACCAGATCTGCAAGTGCTTGCCAAGCTCCCCCGCAGACATCAATCGCCGAAGTGTGAGTCAGCCGCGAGACATTAGCGCGGAAACACTTTCTCATGAAATTTGTAAAGTGCTACAGCCGATTATTTTTTTTTTTTTTTAATCTGGTGATAGATATGAATTTTGTTCTTCGTCGTAATCCGCGTGCTGCTCCGTCCACATTTGTAAATATGCGTGGTAATATTCTAGTTTTTATTGGAAGGTGAATAACAAGTTTGTCATTTTTGAAACTGTGTGTTAGGTGCTCACGTGTTTATTTATACTAATGTTACATTTTTGCCTTTACCGCGTTTATATTAGACTCTTAACTGTATTAAGGTAATAGTATTACTGTATACAAAATAAGTTATATTTTGTTCTAAGGCAGCTTGAGTCCATAGGAAGAAGTGAATTAGTTGGCTAAATAGTAAGTTTAGTACCCTTGCCACACGGAAAAGTTAATATGTTTTTATTATGATATGGGCCTTAATCAGTTCACGGTCTTGAGTGATTATACGGGTGTCGCAAGCTGACTTGTTCACCCCCTATATTAATGCGATTGAGAATACATTATTTTGCCGTGTTGCTGGGGTATAATGCAAAAATTCAGTGACTGCACGTGATAACACTCACTTACGTGATCGTAAGTGACACTCGTCCTGTCGTGTACGCGTTCACTGCGTCTACCTGATTTTTAACTGTGATCCGTTTTGCTGTGTTCAATCACAGCGTGTCTCGCCATTTTGCCAAAGTATTTCTGTATAAAAATGCATTCCTACATCAAGAATTGCGTGTCTGAATATTTTCGACTCAAAACAATAACATTTGTTGTAGCCGTCTTATACACATACCTAGTGCCATTTCGCACCCATTAATTAGCGGGGCACTGTTTTTCCCGTGTGATAAAATGTTTTATAGACCTGTTGCTATGTGCAGCATTCATTTTAGCTAACGAGACACGCGTATGTGACTGAAAGCGTGTTACGACTGTCGATCCACGCTCGTTGCCTTCGCTTCGCCGCGCGCCCCCGATGGCCTTGCGTAACGACTTCACGAGAAGAGCGCTACGGCCTTATTTCTGGGAGGTTTGTGTTAGTGTTCCGTTGGGCTGATGTTTGTATGTGCCGTGTATATTTATGCACTCACTGTATATGTTCAGCTGATGCTTGTGGTATGCGTGATGCATTTACATGTGTTTATAATAAAGGTGCCAAAAAACCCGAAGCGTAATGGTGGCGTGAGCAAATAAATATAATTTTTGTAGCACATACATTGCGCGGTGTCTATAGTCCGTTGCAACTCGAGAAGGTAGGACGAGGGTAAGACGGGCCGGAGAGAAAGAATCAGACGGAACGCTAAAGACAGAAGGAGGAGGTTTCCCCCTCTCTTCTCCAGCGTTCCGTCTGCTTCCTCCTTTCCAGCCCGTCTGCCCCTCGCCCTACCATCTTGAGTTGACAATCCAAGTGTTCTGTAGATGTACATGCGATATCTGGCGGGTGCTCAGACGACACTTCCAGTACTCGATTGACATACGCGATGCCCGGCGGATACTCAGTCGACTCTCTAAGTACTTTGTGGATACACGGGTGATATCTAGAGGGTACTCGGACGACACTGACGGCACTCAATTGACACGCAATGCCCGGCGGATGTTCAGCCTTCGCCGGCAGTACTCCCGTGATATTGTGCTAGTACGGCCCCGCTTTTCAAACGATATTGTCTGTACATGGTGTGGATGGGAAGAACCGTATTTTCGGAGTATTCGCCAACTATGTTGTGTAGATGCTCGCCTAATATTCTTGTGCCGCTTGGGTGGTGAACCCTAGTTCGACTGCCGGTAGCAATCTTCTCAAAATGTTTAACGCTATCTCGATCGGCGAAGTTGTGCCTGAATAGTGGCGAACAGCTAAAGTCACGGTTCGCCTGAAACCGGTAATGACCCCAGTGAAATTAGCCTCGTTCCTGCCAGTCAGCTGCGTTGGGAAACTTTTTTAAACAAAAATAATTAATCAACGCTTACAATGGTGTCTTCAATCAAACAAAAAAGGCTCGAGGTGCACCTGAGCCCTTCTTATGAGTTGTGAATGCGAATGCACGCACACCGCTCTTCGCTCCCTTCTCTCGTGTGTGAAGTACGGCGCGTTGACCTTGGGTGAGGAACGATGGAGCCGCTGCCTCACGACACACAGCGCCATCGGGTGAGCGATCGTTGCAACTGACGCGGAGCGGCCAATGGGACCGAAGCCGAACCTTCATCAGCTTTACTTCGCTCCTTTCGCAACGGGGAAACTAGGTGCCGTGTAGAGGCCTTTCGCGTGGCTTCATTGCTGGGAGCTGGCTTCATTTGGAGAAAGGACTTAAGGTGACGTTTTCGCGCTTCAAACTGATGACGTCGGCTCGTTCCATGAGAAAGTTATTGCTCTCGCGTTAAGACCTTCCGAATGAATTAGCCGGGTTTTATTCAAAACGTTACACAATGGACTACACTCTAGGCTTAGTCACTTTGATGGAACACGAACGTAAGCTTGGAAGTGTACAGTTGCCTTATTCTTGGTTATTAAGTGAGCGTATGACACTGTTAGCCATGTACACCTCATACGCAGTCTTCTGAAACTCGGTTTAGAGAACATGTTCCACGACAGATTAAAAATTGCATTACAAATAGGACCATATTTATGCAGGAAACAAATGGAGAGACCAGACGACACGTTTTGAAACATGGCGTTCCGCAGGAAAATGTTTCGAGTCCAACATTATTTTATTCAATATTGGCTGAACTACCAAGACGTATTTCGTCCCCGATTGGCGTCCCAATATGTGCAGAAGATATTTCTATATGGATTTCAGATAGTATTGTCGAAACACTAAGAAGACAACTTCAAACTGGACTCAACATTATCGTGCAATAGTCATGGAACAGGGTTGAAAAAGTACCTAGGTACAAGTAACTGGAAGTCGGTATCTAGGTACTTGTCTTGTACCTGTAGCAAAAACCTAGGTACTTTCATTTCTTGGTATGTGTATCTGTATCTTAAGTAAATTAATGTCGAGAGTTGGGCTAGTTGGTATTCGTTGATCATAATGTAACAAGTATCTTAAGTACATTTTGAGTAAATTGTAACTACACGAAGTTACACTTTACAGATACTTCTCTATTTAATTCGCCAAAATGGTAGCAACTATAAAGCTTGAAGTATTAACGCACTACCATGTGCCGCGATTAATGTTGTGTTGAGTACGACCTGGGAGGCACTGACATGATCGAGCGACGTATTAGCAAAGGAAGCACCACCCATGATGTTTCATCGAACGAAGCTTTAGCGAATGGCTGTGTTCATTTAAGGGAACGGTAGATTAGCGATGCCGTTCTAGCGACACCAATTCATTGAATCGCTTCGGAACTCTGTTTAGAAAAAATAGCGACCTGCTTCCTTCGTCTCAAGCGAAAATCGACTTCATTGCGTGTTTGAAGCTCCACTGACAGCTATACAATGGAAGAGATTGCTTAACGGATGTGCGCAGTTTCCGTTGCCTGTATCCGGTCTTTGTAGTGGTCTCTTCTGCCATAAATACAATAAAAATGTAAATGAAAATAAATTATAATTACAACGGTAAAGCAATTTAACATCGCTATACAATGCAGTTTTCACTTAATAAACCGGGCTCCAATTTTGCAGTTATCAAAACTGAAAAAGTTCCGAAAGAAAAGAAAAACTATTTTTCTTCCGACTAACAAAATAAAAAGGCTCGAGGTACACCTAAGCACTTCTTGTGAGTTGTGAATGCGAAAGCATGCATGTCGTTCCTCCGCTTCCTTATCTCGTCCGAGACGTACTTGCGTCGACGGTCGAGCGCGAGCGCTCTCCTCGCCACTCTGACCATGGGCGTGGAGCGGTGGAGCCGCTGCCAGGCGGACACGCAGCGCCATGGGCAGGCGCTAATTTAAACTGACGCGTGGCGGCTTCATATCACTACCGTTGTGTGTGACTTCCTGGGTTGTTTCTAAACTGAGATGCCTCAGATCGCGGCTTCGGGAGTTTGTCTGCCTTTGGGTGCGGCTGATTACGTCGGCTCGCACTATAAAACAATTATTTCGATCGCACTAAAAAAAAAAAACTAAAAAAAAAAAAAAAAAAACGAGGGAGCTTGAAGGATTTATCTCGTCGCCCCGAAGGTTAAGTGCATATGCACTCGACTCAAACGTTTCTTCATGCGGCCGAAGTCTTCTGGACCCGTCGACGTCAGCAGCGGCTTTGAGAGCGAGAACGCCAACAAGCGAGTTTCGGCGGCTTCGGCGTAACATTGTAAACAGTGGATGCTGTCGCCTCGGTGAACCAATTGGAGCGTCGGGATAAGTCACGTGAGGACTAAAACTTCGATGTGGACATCCCATTGACACCGAGAAAAAACATTTGTGGAACTTGTGTTTTTCTGTATCCTGAGTATAAAAAGCTTTACTTCCAGCATATTCTGACAAATTTGTGAAAAAGAAACAAAGAAAGTATCTTTTAGGTAACGGTACCTGTACCCAGGTACATTTTTAAGCGAGTACCTGAGTATATTTTCGCACGAGTAAGTGTAACTGCAGCTTAGGTACATTTTTAAGTAACTTTTACAACCCTGGTATGGACATAGCCACTACCAACTCGGTGATGCTCCCTTTCACTAGGAAGGACCTTAAAGGGTTTCAACTCTCAATAAAGTGCCAGATGCTCGAACGCGTAAAGTGCCACGGATTTCCTGGAGTAATCATGGATCAATCTCTTACATAGAACAAACATGTTGGAGGACAAACTAAATACAACAATAAACATAATTCGTTACTTTGTTGGACCAAACCCAGGATTCTCAAGGGAGTCCCAGTTAGAATTGCACTCAGATCATGGACGAAAAATAATTCTTTACTCAATTTCAGCACTATCTGGTTTATCAGCAACACAAGAAAATAGACTGTATTTCATGCTGGCTCGAAGTTTGCGATTTTGCCCCAGCGTACCGCGTCCGACGTTGAGAATCTTTGTATTAGCAAAGGCCAAGCAATTACCAGTATTATCATTATGTGAACGGAGACTACTGCTTTATTTCATACGAGCGGCGACGCAGCGCTGTAACAACCCACTCGCTCACGCATTATTCACTCGAAGCAAATCACGTACCAGCTTTTCAACTACCCGGCTACCACGGTGTGAGTTCAATAATCTAACAAACCACCCTGGATGTACCACGCTCCAGAAATAAAAATAGATCTACCAGAGTTCAAATCAAAACCAACAACGACTGTATTGGTTATTTCTCAAAGATCCCTTGTAAACATAGAGAAAACTTATCGTGATCCTGTACATGTATATAGCGATGGATCCACAAGGAGGAGGGATCAACATCGGCATTTTTCATACCAACGCTTAGAGTCCAAAACTCATACCGATCTTCCCACAGAACGTCATCGGCAATGGCAAAGCTACACGCTATCTTCTGTTCAGTAGAGCATATAAGAGAGACAAGCGGTTGAATCAAGTGGCTTATATATGTGTACAGATTCCCAGGCAGAACTTAAAGCTATGAATGCATTGAGCCCGCAACGCTTAAAGTCATCAATCATTCAAAGAATTATAGAGGCCGCCAATGATTGGCCAAATTCTGGACATGCCATAAGGTTACAATGTATCCCAGGCCCTAACGGCATCCAAGGAAATATGGAGGCGGACAAACTTGCCGCAAACGCACACACGTGTGGCAGGGTGCAAATGATACCTTATGCAAGTACCGACATAAAATCTATGATAAAGAATCACTCTTAAAAAATATCATGGGATATGTGACCTAATGATCGATGTAGAAACTCGATCATTTAGCAAGTTTACCCATATATAAATTGAACCATGCAAAATTACCTTCCAAGAAAGGCCGAAACATGAAAACTCCGCTTAAGTTTGAGCGTAGCCTACACGAATGAATTTTCATATATAAGTAACTAGCAAACTTACCCTAGCTGCCATTGTTGTCAGAAGAGATAAACAATATAACATATTTTCATCGATTGTTTTCGCCCCGACGAGATCCGATCACGACTAAAATACGACTGAATATTATTGACAATTGACCATTTCTTTTTAACGAGATAGTAGGACCGTGCCCTAACCATGGCTTGGAGAAACAAGCATTTTCAGCAGTAAAACAATTCATGGAGGAAACTGACATTGTAAATGGTGGACTTTATGTAACCAAATAATTGACTGTTTCTTCTTCTATGCGGGAAACCGCTTCGGGGGAGGGGAGGAGGGTGCTGTATATGGGGTAATGTGGGATGGTATAACTACTTTTTTAGCAATTAACTAAACAGAAAGCAGCCGGTCGTGTCTACATGGCGGCCAGCATCTCCGCTTTCTTTCGTTTAATAAAGAAAGAAGGTAAGAAAGAAAAAAGGAAGAGATTGTGCTCTTGTTTAGTCCTACGCCATGTACTCGTACTTTGCGATATAACAAAAATGCAGTTCGCGACAGCTCAAGAAACGCAGGACGTTCCTTCTTATCATCACGCATCTTGCTTCGTTCTTTGGCTTTCTAGTCGGCTAATGCCAATAAAAAAGCCATCATCGGCTGTGGAGCGTTAAGATGGGACTCGACATGCGATAAGATTATTATGCCTAGAGAACGCAGGACATGGCAGTGCCGAGCATCTTCTTACTAATGCAATGAGCTAAAAGACAAATCACGATGCAAGATCCGTGAAGACATCTCACTCTAAGCCTTCTCAACTGCCAGTGACTATAAATCTATTCTTCCCTTTCACCTTTCCCTACAAAATAGGAGACATTTTTCATTTTAGATGTATGAATGTGATTTTTGTATTCGATAGGCTGCGCGCAGTTACACGCATGGACTCCTTTATAAACGAGTAATCTATAAGAAAGAGCAAATATGATATAGAAAATGTCGGTGATTGAATTTCGTCGTTTATTTTTGTATTTGCCTAGTAGGTTAAACAAAATATTTATATCACTAATAATCATTCAGTGCTTGTTTTAGTTTCGTACAGACATTGTACTCAAGACTAAACAGTAAAGCAATTTGTTCAAGCCTCTTATCGGACAGGCCGACGACTGAAACATCGTTGAAAGAACGCCCTATTTTCGTTGTAGTCCGCTTACCATCCAGAGAAATTCCCCTTCAGTGGCGTTCCGGCCTCCAATAATTCGTCCAGTTATGGCAAGGCTCGCACCGCATGTGTCACCTGGCTTTTCAGCTGTTTGGAAAAAAAAATCATGAAGTGTCCTAAGCCTGTTCATATTTTATCAAATGTTTTAATTTTTACGTACATACTTGGCCGAAAGGTATATCTCACTCCGACACCCGATGGGAGCATTTGAAAGACTCTAAAAGAGGTCGGACCGCCTACGTTTTCGTGAGAAAATCGGTAAACTTTCAGAGAACCCTATCAGATCGTTCTCGGTAATTTGCTCAAATCATGATTTGTGACTGCTCTTCCGCTAACATTTCTTCACTCCTCAAAGGCTACCGAATACAATCGCGCAAAGAATCCCAGACGAACAGTCGCTTAGATAGATTATCTTTCTTACGTAATATGTTTCGCAAGCCGCGGTCAGGTCGAACATTATGTTTAACGGACAATTATATATCACTTCGCCGCAATCTTTGCCATTGTCTTAAATTAATAGTAGTGTATTGTTTAGAGAAAAAATAATGCAGTGGTATGCCAACAATAATTACACTAATAATACGAAGGCGATTCCCACGAGGAATCGTATTCTTCACCCTAATCTCTCAGAATCGTTTTTTTTTTTTTCAGTCAATAATAGTTTTTGATAGTTGATCGGGTAGCAAGCTCCGATTACATTCTTATAGCTGCGCAGACTATCTTTTCGCATAATGGGATGTGAAAAAAATAGGGATTGATTGCAAAAACGCGAACACAACAACAGTTTGACACACCGTGAGGTACCTTCGTTCCCAACATAAGTAATCCTTACAAGTTGTGATTTCTGCAGTGAATTTTAGGTTCGTGCAAGCATCTGCAGATGAAAATCAAGTTGGTGATAGGTACTCCTTATGCGTTCCAGATGTATTTACTTTAAGGAATTTTGCCTGGTTTATGCTTTTTCCTCCTTCTGTGTACTCGGTATGTGATAAAAGGGCGGGAATTACGCAATCTTAATTTGCTGTCACATTTGCTCGCTCTTTGTCTCGTCGAATAAGGATGTATGACAGATTTAAGAATGTGTTCATTGATGGGGTGCTGGAATTTAACGTACTGACCCCGTAACTTGTCCTTTTAACTTTACCCAAGAAAAACAGACGGTAACATAAGTGAAACCAGCGTTTGATAGCTACGTCCAGAGTAATCAAATATGACACGGGAACTATACATTTTACAGTAGAATTAAACAAGGACACGCGTAATTGTTTTAACAGATACGCGCAAAAGAAATTAGGTTTCTCTGATGCTCGTTCAATTATCAGGCAAATAATCCAGAACAGAGTAATTCCATTCAAAAAATTGCGATTTGAGAAAATAAATAAAAGCAAAACTAAAATGCGGTCCAGGGTTGAGGTTGCTTGCTATTTCGTTTTCGATATAACTTTCCTGAAAATCAGTCACTATCCTTGGCTTCCAACGTAAACGTCGCATCAGCCCTGAACGGGATTATGAGAACCATTTTCGTGAGAGTGACGGTCGGAAAAAGGACCGCAGCTATCTGTCGAGCAGAGCCGTATATAAAGAGAGTTTGGTCAATGGGAGGAGAGGCAGAATGAGGGCGCGCACCAGACGCAGAAAGTGGGCTTTACATGCTCTTTTGGCCAACCAGAAGCCGAAAAGAACCCTCTAGCGGTGGTAGCGAGAAACAGTTTTAATCATAGATATATGGTTTTAATAAGCACGTAAGAGTTAAAAGTGGTAACCCTTCATGGTTGAAAATAGGGTGCACGTGACGTTGACATTGTAATCATGCAGAAAGCTGTAAGAAACGAATGTGCCGCTCGAACTCTGTTTTGCTCGAACAGAGTGTCACCGCTCCGACGGCAGATTCCCGGCCCTGGGCGCCTGGCGTACGGATTATGTCCATCGTTCCGCTAGTCGCGTTCTTTCGCCATGATTTTGAATGACCTTGTCTCAAAATTGAAACATCACGTGCACCATATTTTCAGTCACCGAAAGTTACCCCGACGCACTTAGCAATTTCGTCTCTCATGACCAGCATACCCGCATACTGCGATTTTCTCAATGAATATACATATTGACCATGATAAAGCTTAGACTACGGCGAATCCGTATCGCAAACGACTAAACACAATATATATTTACTTGTTCCAGAAACAGATACCTCAGGTTTTTGCGTCTCTCCTCAACAACGACAGAACCATGGAGCATAAAAACAAATTAGGAGCACTAATGCCATATGTGTGGTTTTCACGATGTACCTCAAACTGTACACTAAACTTTATGATCAGTCCCGAATTTCTATTGTTCCGGTAATGCCAAAGTTTATTTAACACACGAGACAGGTCACATGTACTATCTGATGCCGAACAAAGATAGAGAGATATTTAGAAGAAGTTTAAGGTATTCATAGCTTATTTCGAACTTTAAGTCAAAGAAATCTCGCTCTCCTTCCATCGAGACGGTATTTCTTGCGACGTCCGAGGGTGAAAAAAAATCATATATTTTTTCTTTGATTCCCGCTTCCCTCTTGCCAAACCTCCCTAACTTTCGACAATCGAGTGACGATTTCGAAGGTGCATTTTTGCACCTCATCATGTGACCACGGCTCAGTCATTTCTGGGTTAAACTTTGAAGTGAGCAAGGTAAAGAAGTGAGGAGGGAAGGGACCGCGGTCAATCCTTGATGAAACGTTTTTTGAACCCATTGAAGACTCCTCTCCGTCCAAAACCAATAGCTTCAAGGCGAAGTGCCAAGCCTGCAGGATAGTTATTTTGGAATAAAAAACTTCCACTTCCTTCTTAAAGCTTTATCTCAGTCGGCGTCTCAACGAAATTTGAAAAATGTATTGCATTATCACTATTTTTATTTCTTCCCTCCCTCAAAAGTATTGCGTATTTGTATTTCCAAAGACTTTGTGCCTCTTTTTAAAATCTATTTCTGATACGTATCGTGATGCATTTGTACTTATATATTTGAGTATCAGTATTTTAGCTACTATTTTCATCTGTCCCAGTATTTGTATCTCCAAATATATTTTTGGCTATTTCTGACCAACCCTGCAACGCAATGTAGCTGTCAAGTGCCTTTTTTACGTTTAGGAATTAGAGGAATGGAATGCAACGATTCAGCCATTTCAGGAGTGGGAATGGGCCCATTGTCTCTATTCCTAGGAGTTGAAAGGTATTGTATTGCAAAAACGTTCAGCCTTTCCACTCTCGTGAAGAAGGAAGACGAGCGGAGGTGTACTTGATACGCTGGCGCAACTCGTGCCCGGCCGTTTCCTGATTCTTCACGTCCGACACGCCGCCGATCGTGGGCACGTCTCCGGCGACCCAGAGTCGGTCACACACGGCGCACGTGACGCCAAGCGAGCAATCCATTAACTCCCGCTGGAACATCGCCGTTGTGCCCGGAAACTGTTCAGCCGGCATGGAGTGCAGTCGTCGCCGGGCCTCGCGCTTGCGCTTGGCCTCCGTGGCACGATCGTCGTCCGTGGCGTTGGCCCGTCGGCGCCCATTACATCGCTGGTTCTGTCCTCGGAGGCTGCTTTCCAGGCGAGCGATATGCTCTTTCACAAGATAATCTGAAGCGCTCGACGCAGTGGAAGTCGAGGCGACAGCGGCTTTGCGGCAATTACGGACCCATTCGCGCTGCTGCGTACGTCGCCTCTTCTTCCGCAGCCAGTCTTATCACGAAAGGGCGCACGGCCGACCCATCCTAAGTCCAAACCGAAACTGTCTGTCTATGCTGGAAAAAGCAATGAAGAAACTTCATCGTGACGTCGCCGGTGGGAGGAGCCTAATCTCAATCGGCGGCGAACTCAACTGGCAGGGAACTTCATCACGGCGCGTTGATGACGTCGACGGAGAGTGGCGATTGAGTTGAAACTTCATCGGGATTTGTCCCCAAAATATGTCCCTAGAGGGAAATGCGCAACGCCGCATCGAAGGGTCTTGTGAAAGCAACATTTTTAACTTCTGAAAATGTATAATGCGGTACAATCTAAACATAATTACCGGTGTCAAGTCTAGGTCGCATGAATCATGTCTTTTTACGTAAGTGAAACAATTTAGATGATCGCAATGCGTGAGCTGCATCGCAATCGTGATGAATCGTCATGGCCGGCGGTGGATGTCGCACGTAAAGTGCTTGTGTGTCTGTACGAAGATTTGCCTCACTTTTGGAATTTTTGCTGTCAAGTCGGGCTTTTTCACGTCGCGATTACCACTCGGCAGTCTGGTGGGGGATGTGAACCAAGTGCCCTCGCTGAACTCGAGGAGGAGGACAGAATCTTGGCCCATATGAGAATGGTTCCTCGCTAAGACACGGAAGAAGGCGCATGATTTCGAGGGCGGATGCGCCTCGTCCGTCGCCACACGGCATCTTGGCTGCAGTGTCGGTAAGTAAGTGCATGGCATCTCAATGGGCGGTTTTAGCGTACCGTTGCCGTGCGCAGCGAAATTACTACAGGGAGCTCGCGCTGTAACTTCGAAGCATGCTTTTCAGCGCTCTTAAAGCCTTACCAGCCAGCCGCACCGTGGCCACCGCAAAACACGGTAACGGTCTCCTAAAACTTGCTACTTGTAGTAAACAGACACTGTGTTGTTTTTGGTCTTATTGACTTTGCACGAGTGTGCTGTCTCGTGATGTTTCTTTGAAAGCTCGGATCGTAGCGCTCAAGCTGACGAGTTAATTTCTCTAGAGCTGTTCATGAGGCACTCCGATACCTGAATTCTAAAGTGTAGGCAATGGGCAGTACATCAATGCGGAACCAGAAAGGCTGCCAATTTGTTGTGCGTTAACTTGTCTTTGATTGAATGATGCAGGACTCATCTGCTGTGGCCAAAGGTGCTAGTGAGGACCCAGCACAGATGGCAGCTCCACCACCACCAAAGGGTAGGTACAAAAACAGTCTGGATTCATATCCGTAATACGTGGTTTGCGCCTGTGTCAGGACATGCATTATGCATGAGTGCCGTCGGTAGCCTCATGCTGGTGGCCATTGATGTTGTGGGGTTGCAGCTTTGCTACACTGTGATCATGGTGAACTGCGCTGGCTTGAGTGGCCCAAAGTGACAGCTTTTGTACCCATCTCAGATATTGCACAAAAATGTGAACATGACCTGCACTGTGCATAACTATGTAGAAGATGCTGTCATTAATCTATTGTGCCTGGTCGGTAGCTCCCAAGGTGAATGTAGGTCCAGCCGTGTTGATGTTTCTAGCAAGGTGACACCTCAGCAAGACTTACAAAAACTTAAGTGTACACATGGTGCAGAGACAATCCACACATGGTTACTTGAGTTTTGTGTCGGACAAGACACAGATCCAATTAATGAGACTGTGTCAGGAAAAAGACGGTGCCTCCGGTCCTGTTTCCCAACAGCAACCTGCTTCCACCGAACATTCCCGGCAGCACCACATCTACGCACTGCCCTGAAATTGACAAGGGAATGACACTAAGACAAAACTGGCTCACGAATTCCAAAACCGGTGTCTGCTATTTATATAAAAGGTCCACTTCTAAAAATATTTGCAGCAAAGGGCTGTGGAAGCAGGACGCACCTGGCTGGGCATTGCCTGTCGAACTCGGCAAAATCATTGGCGTGCAGTTTCGTATACTTCTCTTCATTTTTTGCACTCGGGTATTCACGTCCTCCACCTTTCGCTAGCTATCACAATCTGTCACAGTTGAGAGTAAGTAGCAGATGGTTCTCGCCACTACACAGAGCAATATTTTCTGCGTACTGAACTGGACAAACACGGACAAACTTTGTCATCATCACTTGACGGTTTAAACTTCTGCCTAGGCTTAGCCCAAGTGCCTGCACTAGCACATATTTTCCCGCACGTCTCCGAGCAAGCGCGCCCGTGGCCGAATGGTTCTCGTACTTGGTTCCCACACAAAGGACCAAAGTTCGATTTCTGGCCGCGCATGCACCTTTTTGTTAATGTCCCGCACATCCACCAAAATTTCACGAATGACAGATGGTCAGGTGACGAATGAACAGAAACTAAGCGTTTAACTTGGCAAACTTGTGCCGAAAACAAAAATACAAAGAGGTAGCATCACAGGCATCGAAGGTCGGCGGAGTGGCACGATCGAGCGCAAGAGCGAGACTCTCTCTGTATCGCCACGCAGAGCCCCTCATGTATATGCGTGGACTTCTGGAACAATCGGCATAGAAAATTCGGTGCATAGAACATTCTGACTTTGAACAAGCAATGGGATTCTTGAATTAAACCAGAATGCAACATTTACAGAAATAACAAAAAAGTGCATGTGCGGCCAGGCATCATGCCTCAGCCCTTTGTGTGCAAGCTAAGCTCAATAACCATTCGGCCACGGGCAAGCTTACTCGGAGACGTGCATGGCAATATGAGCAGCCTCTGCCATTAACCACATCTGACATGTACCAAGTGGTGGTCACCAACACGGTGCCCTTGGAAGTAGTCAAAGGTCTTGTCTTTTTTACTGACATGACATTACCTGCAAACCATGTATGCATGCTACTGAAACTGTGTCATGTCAGCTGTGCACCAGTCATCAGGTAGAGCTGCAGCGGAAAAAGATAAGCACAAGCGACCAACGACCGGAGCAGCAAAATCGCGACACACGGTGGTGGCAAGCATTGTTTGGAGAACCGTCGAAAGAAAACCTGTGTCATATGGCACTAATGAATTATTCCAGGCCAAGTTTCTTCGTCCTTGCTTTATTGAGTTACACCCAGAGCAGCTTGGGCTCACAGTCTTTGTTGTTTGCTCAATGCAATGCGGAAGAGCTGGACTTCCACAGCACCAAAAACATTGACGGGAACAACAGTTAACTTGTCATTGGGAATCAGTTATGACAGACAGTTATAGCATAAAGGAAAGTGAATTCAGGACTCTTCTGTTTTCGCTCCTTTTCATTTTCGGACCTTGTGTTGTGTTTCGAAGTGAGTGATTTACAACTTTTCGCTTTCTATTTTTCATGTGATGGACAGAGCAGGCCTGTCTGTTGCAAAGTAATTGGATCATGCTAGGTGCACATTGCTCAAGGCTGCTTGCTTCATAGGTTGCGTGTTGTACTGGAGGACCCACAGCATGAGCTTGCTGGTCTGAGCAGTTCCTTGGTTAGGGAGGTGCCCGCATAAACAAAATGCCTTACAGGAGTCTCGCATTCTTGATATTTCCAGCACTGCATAAGAGTTCTAAAAGAAGATAAAAGCAGTGGTATGCCATACACTACTGCTCACCACACCCCTGGGATTCTCTCGTTCTATGCAATTTCTGTAACATAGTCTTTAAAAATGCTTGTTTTTATAAACATTCACCCTTTTCGTGTACTTTGTTTGCAGGCTGTGGAGGGACAAGCTACTGCAGATAGCCAGCAGTCATCTTCACTGACCACACTCATGCTGCCCCTCATGGGGGTGCAGAATTTCCATGCACAATAAAACATGCTCCCTAGGCACCATTTTGCGTCTGTCATGATTTCAGTATAGCATGGAAAAAAGGTTTGCAGCACTACCTTGGTCATACCCGACAAAACTGTCATACATCGAATACAAATTTTGGGTCAGGAAATCTCGGTGCAATTGTTTATGTGCCGGGACTCGTATCTCGACTGCAGAAGTCGATGTATATTTCATATACAGGGAACCAGAAATTTCACAATTAACGGTGACACGGCGGTGCAAGTTCCATCGTCCAGATACCAGCAACCACAGTTAATTCTTCACCTTTTCTTCCTCTATGCTTGGAACAATATACTGTTAGAGCCAGAATGCTTATGCAGTCAATGGGAAACAAGATGCCACCCATGAGGAGGCCCTTTTTTATTCTCTATTCTAATGCCTCGACGTTTCGCTTGTGCGGTTTGCATTTTTGCAAGGTTACCCTGCCAAAAACATTGTGTTAAAAAGCTTTTTCAGAAACATCAACTTATTACAAACTTCCATTTTTAGGTGCTTGAACTGTCTTTTAGGTAAACCACTCTGCAGCCAAAGGGACTTACCGTGTCTACTTGATTTGGCAAGTTACAAATTATGACAAAACATTGCAAGCGGATACACACAAGTATATTTCGCAGATGTGACGAGAGACAAAGCTCATAGTAGCCTCAACAGCTGCCAGGCTTCAAGTTTGAGCAGGGAGACCCTGGTAGGCAGCACATACTTGCAGAGGTGGCCACCTCTCAGATTTTCAGCACTGCACAGCGTGTCCTCTGCTGTCAAAGCTTACACCGTCCTCGAGATCGTACTCTTGGGGCTCAAGGGAGAGGCCCCAAAATAGAGCTATACAAGCCCGCATTGTGCAGACAGTCAAATGATGTTGCTGTGCCTAGCACCTTTGCAACCTCCGGAACCTGCTTTTCAGCATCCTATTCACTGCTCTACGACAGAATCCTAAGCAATGCTTTTTGTTAAGCTTGGCCTCAGAACAGCAGAGCATCCATTGGGGTTGCGAGGAATTGGTGTGCAAGCATGGCTTCAGGGTTTTGTCGCTGTCACCTGCACACGGCGGTACCTGACATAAATGTTTCATAACCTTTTCAGTTGTCCAAAAGCACATCAAGACTAGATAGAAATTCTATATGCTAATGCAGCCTCTACTTGGAGATAGTAGTTGCATAGCATCCCAAAAAGGCTGAAAATGTACTAACAAAAAAGTTGGAAAAAAAAGTGGAGATATTCCACTTGTCTTGCACAATACCCAAAATTATGCCTTCAGAGCAAAGAGGTGTCAATTGAGTTTATAATCTCTTTATTTTCCTTTATATACAAAGGTGGGAGATGGGGCATATAATGTCAAACGTCAAGCTGCATGGCTTGCAGCTTGACGAGGCGCCCTACCCGGTGTGGCAGAAAAGCAGCAGAAACGTTTCAGACAACTCAAGCAAAGAACAAGATACTGTACCAGATTGAACCTGCAATCGTAAAATGAAAACGTACACAACGTGCTGCAGCAGAACAATTTCCAGATGTTGAGGCCCGAGACATTTGGATGATACACATGCAAAAACGAGTAAGCTTGAATCCGTGCGACTATCTCACACGACACTCATCACGGCGAACGAGGCACCCGTTTTCTACCGAGAGCTCTCGTGCAAGCGCATTGAGAAAATGTGTATTGAGCACTTATCGACAACACCGCTGAATTCGCATCGCTGAACTTCTTGGTCGTCGTCTTTCCGTCTTCACTTGGCGCGCGAAGCCCACCCACCTTCAGCCCCCGGTTATCAATTATCACCTCTGTAGCATCCAAAGAATGCGACTCGCAGCACACCGACGCACGGTGACGTCTTCGTCGCAGCAAAATGTGCCGCCAGCAACGCTCAAAGAGAGCACTTGCTGCTCGGCGGTCACCATATGGGGCCCCTCGCGACGCCGCCAAAGCTTCCACGGCAAATGTCAGCACCAGCGAGTGTCGGGCAGTATTCCCCGATTACGTCCCTGACGAACCTTGAACGGCGAACACATAAAAACGTAGCGATAGTCCGCTTTGGTCCGCCCCGTCCGCGAGCTTGAACGTCGCCATCTTCATTGACTTTGGCAACTTTTGCTGCCCGACTACTACAAAGTTATCTCCATCGCCAAACTCAATCGTGACGACATTTTGACGTCACCGCGAACTTCATTATTTCACCAGCATAGCTCGAACTCCATCGGAATCCGTAGGGAAAAACTCAATCGCAACGTCACATCACGTGACCAAAAGGGCAGCCAATCAGAGACCGATTGAGTTAACTTCATCGTTGAGTTTGCGATCTAGCATAGACAGACTGATAAGAGCGTAGGAAACAGCGCGCAAAACAGACGAGGACGAAGAAACACGCGTGACGAGAGCTGCGCTCGTTACGGGTGCTTCTCTTTTGTCGTCGTCTGTTTTTCGCGCTGTTTCCTACGATGAATTCCCACCAACGCGCACCCAACTATCCATTCTTCTTTGATAGCTGGAAAGGTTGGCGCCATTTACGAGTGGGAGCGGACACCATACTGGTCGTGTGCTTGCCGCCGTCGCTTATAGATGGCGGTAGCTGTCCAGGGGCGTTTTTGTCGTCATGTGTTTTGTACCGAGCACGATCTTCAGAAACCTAGCCCTAAACAGCTCCGCTGTAAAACTCTTATTCCCCGGAATAGAATTGGAATAAAATGCGGGTGCCCATCATGCAACACTGCTATAAACTTGCGCACGTCAGCCTGCTGCCGTGACGTCACTGGAGGCGCGTTCTGGCTTTCTCCTCTAGGTAGCTCTTGAGGAGGTGTAGGGGAGGGTATGGAGGTGAGGGTACGGACGGGAAGGAATGCCCTTCCTCCTCCTTCGTACATCCTCCTCTTTTCTTACCCTTCTCTCCCTCTCCCTGATTCTCTCCTTCTCACCTTCAACCCCTCATCCTCCCCTCCTCCTTCTTCCCTCCGCCTCCTGCTTTCCCGCTCCTCTCTTCCTGCTGCTGAATTTGTTCACACGTGACGTGACAAGAAGTCGTGGCGTCATTTTCCCCGCTAAATTTAGGGGGGAAACTGAATTTGTGTTGAGACCACGTCACATAAATTTCCCTGCTAAATTTCCCAGCTACCAAGGAAAATTTTTCTGTTAAATTTAGCGGGGACGTCTTTCTGCTAAATTTTGCGGGGAAACGCCCCTCTAAATTTAGTGGGAAAATTTCCCACTAAATTTAGGGGAAATATTTCCCCGCAAAATTGAGCGGAAATATTTCGCCGCTAAATTTAGCGGGAACAATTCCTAGCTAACTTTAGCAGGGACATGTCCCATAAAGCAACGTGCGGTTACGCCGACGCCGACACTGACGCCGCTCATCCCAGAAACGGGCGCCTAAGAGCAGCGCCCTAAAAGAAAAAAACAAACTGCTTTGCAATTTAGCAGTTGATTCAAGGGCGTTTTTTAGGCATATTACGTATTGTCACACTGCTAAAGATAAACTGCCGCAAAATGACGTAAAACACAGACAAAAAAAAAAAACGCGAATATTTTATATCTTATTTATTTTGGATTTTGTGAGGGTACTGCGTGCCTGTGCTATTTGAACGCGATACCTACATATCACAAAAGGCACACAAGGAACGAACACAAACACAAGCGCCCCATGCAGCACTCATCACATGAATCAAACTACCGTATGGACTGTTCCAGAGCCTTATGATAGCCTACTTATTAAAAGTAATTATATGGCACGTGACCAGCTCAGCGTTTATTAAGGTTCTAAGTAACCGAACTCCTTCTCAAGATTCTTTCCAAAAGAACACAATGTTTCGAAGACCGTGGACTTCTTCTCTTTCTAAAAAAACGTTGCTACAACTAAAATTATTTCGGCACCGTCTCCAAAACAAAATACAGAAAACGGCGCCTAAACCGAATGTTATCGCTTCTCTGCGTAGCACAACTCAGGGCGAGGCGAGTAGTCAAAGGCTGTTGCAGCACATCGTTATTTATGCATTTCTTTACTAGTTGACTAGTTTAATAGGGTCAATAAAGTCTCTATAGCCAGAAATTGAGAACGGCAGGGCGTGTTATTCGAATGCCTGGCCTTCAGCACGCGCTGAATGCCTTCCGCCGTGCTTTGAGTGCGCGCCGCCGAAGCGTTGTCAAGAGTGGAAGGCTCGCGCTGGAGGCGGGACAACTGAATTACCCCCCTACCGTTCTCACCTTTTACAATGACCTTTTACATCCAGTGAAGATGTACTATGTTCAATAAAAAGACAACCGCAAGTATGTAGCTTTTCTATTTACACTGGCTACAGAGAGTCAACTGAATATTTCCAACACGAGGTAAACAAAATATCTTCAACCTCTCCGTTAACACTGTCAACAGGAAGTCAGCCGTTAAAATAAACGTGTAGTTAGTGAAAAATCGAGAGCTTTTTTTTGGGAGGGTGAAGACAATCGTCAGAAAAGTTTTAACACACATTCAAACTTTTTGTTGACGATGTGAACAGGAAGTAAAAATAAAAAAATATAATTTTTATAGAGGCGCTACAATAATCCAAAACCAAATCTAAGAAAATATCGAATGTTCCACTGAGAAATTTTGCGAATTTTCAATGCAAAAAACAGCTTGGTTGTTTTGCTTTTTGTGGTTAAACTGCTCAGAAACTGTCAATGTCACAATGGAGGAGAAAAATATAGGCAAGGACCGTTACCTTCAAAAATCAATAATGCACGAAATGAAGTATATAAAAAGGCAAGGTTAAGAATATATTATACAGTCGAATGAGAGGGCGAAGAAGATATACTGTATCAATTTCGTGGTTAAACGAACTCGGTGGTCACGTCACGTGACAAGAGATTCCCCGCTATATTTACGGGCGAAACTTAAGTTTTGTTTATATCCGTGACGTCAATTTTTGCACATTTTTAGCGGAGAAACTGACTCCAAGAATAGGTCATTTGACATCAATTTTTTCGTTACATTTATCGGGGAAACTGAATTGGTGTATAGGGCTCGTGACAGGTCACGTGACATCAACAGTGACGTGACCCGTCGGAGTCATTTTGGAGCAGCTCTTGGAGCAGCCGTAAGTTCATTTTGAAGCAGCGAAAATTACTTTTGGAGAATAAGGACACACTACATTTTCATTCATACCACTGTAAATATTGTATTATGGTCCGTGGATTGGTCAGTCCAAAAAGAAAGTCTACTTCGCTTCTTTTTTTTTTTGTTTTGTGAAACCTTTTTTTAGCATCAGTTGCACGACAGGTTTCATTCCGTTGAGCATAGGAAAAGTTACTTAGTTGTGCCTACGTAGGAGCACGGATCATTGCCACAAGATTCTGAATGATGAAGGACAGTATGAATTGCAGTTCATAATTCTTATTTCCACAAAATTAAGGGTAAAGCAAATAGGGGATTACACGGAACATATGTTAAAATAAAGCAATTTAAATGACCTAAATAACCTAAATTGACGTTTTGTTAAAAACTCTGAAGGGTCTAATAAAGTTGCAATTCTTAATTCAGCTAGGAAACAAGGCTTTTGTATTTGATTATTGAACATCATTAGTATTTGATATGTACAGTTAGAATAACAAAAATCGGCACGTGAATGATAAATATGCCTTCCTAAAACAATATCATATAACTAGCTAATGTTGTTTCCAAGCTATATCCAGTCCTCCACCTAATTTAGTTTCAATGTAATATATTGACAGTGCCATCGAACCGATATGAGCCGTATAAAGGTAATAAGCAAAACAGAGTGTTGCCATAAATAAAATACAAATATACCTAGAGCAGTCCATACAAACGGTTTAGGTCGCACTCAATTATTCTAGCTACATCTAGAATTTAAACAAGCCTATAGTCAGAACATTGGGGGCCATTATATATACGTAAAGAGCCACGGCTTTATTCAGAATTCGTGTGCGACACCCCACTCTGAAAAGGTGCTTTCCCCTTAGCATGGACGCGCTCAGCGGCGAAACAAGATACTCAAAATCGCGATGTTTAATTTGCTGAACCGAACCGAAACTCTTTTCGGTTCAGTTCAGGTCACGGTTCAAATTCAGCTCGGAGCGAAATAAATAACAGTTCGGACCCGTTTATGCGGGTTCATATAACGGCTCAAGGAAAAGTGTAAAATTCAACCGAACATTCGCACACTGCTACCAGCATAGAGTAGTCTACTCCGGTGCGATATGAGCGCTAATTTATTGTTTTTGTGTTCTTGTTCACGGAAACACAAAATTAAATATATATACTGCAGGAATCAACAAGAGCCTCCCCAGAACTGTTAAATGCACACATATTAGTAATTTTAGTGATGTGTACGGTCTCCCTTGGCTGCGTAACACGACCGGAAGAAAAGGATGTCATCTAGTACGCCCGGGCTGAGTCGCTTTCGTTGTGATAATAGAAGGTATTTTAATCCCCGAAAATGACATTTCCCATTTGGCGGCGGGTGGAAGCGGAAGCCCCACACCGGCGTAGCATTTATTCAGAAATAGTCCTCCTCCCGACGCAGCGGAGGTGCAACACCGGGAAGGCATGCGAACTTTCATGAAGGCCTTGGGTTTTCTATGCTAGAACCCTAGAACGTCCTCCGTCTTCCTCCGGGAGCCACGGTGGCTCTGCCGGGGTCGGAATTTAAATTTTCGCTCTGTGCAAATATACATATATATATGTATATATATATATATATATATATATATATATATATATATATTCCGGTTCGGGTGCATCGCGATAACAATATATTAAATATATATATATATATATATATATATATATATATATATATATATATATATATTGTTATTGCGATGAACCCGAACCGGAACTGAACCGGAAAAAAAGAACGGTTACCGGCTCATGTCAAAACAGTTCGGCCACGCGCTGTTGACAATGAATGTGCTATCAATGCCATTTGTTCTTTAAGTGCCGTCAACTGACACACACCTCGCTTACATATTTTTCTTCTCCACTCAGTGTTATGAATATAAACGCTGCATCTATGAATCTTGAAAAACGCTGCATCCATGAATCTTGACATAGAAACCAGTATTGCGCTGGTCGCGGCTTGCTGGCTCAACAAGGCTGTGCAAAAAAAAAAAATCGAGTCACGGGATTTTATTTTCCTACAATCTTGTAAATCCTAAATGCTGCTGCGTGCTCATTTCATAACACGTTTCTAGAACGCGCGACTTCTTGAAGCTTTCTTCCATCGGAATGAGAAAAGAAAAGGCTGTGTAGTTTGATAATAATGCATCCGGTTCCGTATAGGCACTTAGAAGCTAACATATTTGTGAGACAGCGAACTCTTCTATTTTAATATTTATCCTATTACGTCCTTCTGGCGTTGCGTTCGTTGAAGTGTTTTTCATATTCCGTATCTTGTTTAATGAAAACTTCTTTAAGGGTGTAATTCTAGTTACCGAAGGCTAGTTCAAATAAAGAAAGCTGTATTTTCTCCCCACTGTTCCTTCAATTGCTTACACGACGAGGTGGCGGGGTAGTTAGCGAGTTCTACTTGTAAGTGGTTTTGTAAGGAGGTCGCGGATTTTACAGCTACTGCGTCGGACCCAATTAGATGAAGTCCGAATGCGTAAACGTCGGTGAGGTAACCTTTAAGTGCACATAAAGAAACCATTCCTGGTAGAAATCCCTGAGCCTTACACTACGATGTATCCCGTTTCGTATGTGCTGATTTCAGATGTTTTATTTGTAATGTATTTTGATGTTGCAATTTGTCATTTATAATTTCCGAACCGGTTCGCGAACCGGTTCAGCGCCCCGAACCGATTCGCGAACCGGTTCGCGGATCGAATTAATCGAACCGGAACTGAACCGGAACAAAATAAATTTACCTGAACCTGAACCGTAACCGAACCCGTATTTTTTTCGGTTCGACACACTGATATATATATATATATATATATATATATATATATATGTTTTTTGTTTTATTTTTTGCATTGTTGACCGGCGTTTTCCGCCCTGTCCCTCTTTCGCGAGGGTGCCGCGTGGGGCATCCCCATAGAATTTTCCAGATCTTTCCCTGCTGGTGGGCGCCCGCCAGGGTTAGGTGAATTTAATCAGAGGGATGCTATTTAGACAAGCTGCTGTTAGTGAACGCAGTTTTACCGCCCCAGTTTATCGAATCGGCTCATAAGGAAGTTCAGTTTAGAAAAAAAAATGGCAATGAGCCTCCTTTTAGGGATTTCTGCCGCCGCGAAGCGGTGTTAACGGGTGCGCCGAGGTGTGCAACAATTTTCTAATGCGCCTCCGCAGAGTGTCGCAGCGAAGCAGCGTTAATCGATGGTAGGGGGGGGGGGGGTGAGCAACCGTTTCAGTAGTACACGCGCGAACTAGGGGCGTTTCGTTTTTAGCAGCATTTCCTTTTTGATAAAGGGCATTTCTCTTAACTCTGGCTCCGCTTTATCTGCATCGAGCTTCGATAAAACGCGCCCTTCTCCTAAGGCCCGCTTCAGACGGGGCAACTTTTCTAGCAATTTTGAGGTTGCTGACGGGTTGTTTCCTACCTTTCCCTAGATCGACACGAATTGCTGAGATCGGGTCCGGCTCGAACGAGCGAGCAACTCGGAGCAAATCGAAGACGTTTGAAACGGCTGCAGCCAATCAGGGACGTGATATTTTCACGTGACACCCCTGTGGTGGTGATGATGATAGCTATAAACTTGGTTCTGGTTTGAAATGAATCGTTTTTTGAAATAAACCTTTTCAGAAAGATGAGTTAATATTCTCCAACACCATTCAAAGATATAAAAACACGTTTTTAGCGCGTAGTTGTGCGTCTAAATAGTCTAAGAAAAATAAAATTTCATGATGATGATGGCAAGTCGTTGCAATTCGGTTGCTGCGTGTGAACGCGGTCGGCCCGTGTTGCTGGAGTTGCGACGCCAAGTTGCTGGAGTTGCGACGCCAATTTGCTGGGCGAAATTGCCCCGTCTGAAGCGGGCCTAATGGTACGTGTACACTTGCGGATCCGCCAGCGAATCGGCTCAGCTTTTTCCGCTGGGGCGAAACGAGGGGCGGAAAACGCGGCGGCGAGGAAGTCCGGGATAATTTCTGCCGCCAAACGGGGTGTTTCGCTGACCGGAAGTGACATTCTTGCGCAGCGCGACGCTGCCTACGTCATGAGTAGACGTTCTTCCGGGAGCTGCAACGGCCAGGATTGGCCGGGAGCAACGTTACTAGATTACCTCAGTTGTGGAACTCAAGCGGAAGGGGGTACCCCCCCCTCACTCACTTCAGTCCGCCAAGGGTCGTTCGAAGCGCCATCTAGATTTTCGTTTCATAACTGTGCGTTCCAAAGAGCAGAGATGAAGCGCCATCTAGACGCCGTGCTTCGAAACGTACGTAGCGATCCCAGCGATGCCGACCCGATTTCACCATGCCCGATTCCCATAGAACACGCAGCAGTTACCAAAGCAGCTGTCCGGCGGCGCGTCGAGCGACGCTTGGCGAGTCGTGGTGAGTGAGGGGGTGTACTGTTCGTGCATGCAGCGTCTATGAGCAGTTCCGTAACTTAGCTAATCTAATAACGTTGGCCGGGAGAGAGAGTCGAGGTGGGAACTCTCGCGCCTCCTCGTCATATTTGACGGGATGTTGCGAGAACAGCTGCCGCAGCCGGCGCCGCCGCCGCCGCTCGAAGAAAATAGATGATGTAAACCCAACCCGGTCGTCGCCGCCGCCGCCTGGAGCGGATCCGCTCCCGCGGCAGCGGATTTCTTCTAAGGTGTAAACGTACCATTAAACGGGTTTCGATGAAAAGGCGTTCGATGAACCATAGTAAACCCGAATTCGACGCTGCGTTGTTGTTTCTGCGGCGACTCCGTGCCTCATCTCTTTGGCGCGCGGAGGCGGCTTTTCGCCGGGCGCATGGGCACCCTGATTTTGATCGGGTCAGGCCGATTTTCTGAGTCAGTAAGACCGGTTCTTCGTTTTTGTAAAATATATTTCAAAACTATCTGCATCAATAGAAGCACCTTGCTCTACAGCGCTAAGCCTCTCAAATTTCCGTCGCACAGTGCACAGAACAGTAGCGCGAATGCGCGCCCGAACCGTTTGATGAATCGTTTCACAACGGTTCTTGTGTTTTGCTTTGATTTGTGTTCAGTTCCGAGTGGGCGCCGAACATTTCGGTTCGAGTTCTGTTCGAGTTCGTGCAAAATAAGCGGTTTAATTCCTATCACGGTTCAGTACCGGTTACGCTTCGACAGCCTGCATTTTTTGGCTGTCACTTTACTGCAGTCACCAGTGAGGTGTGAAAAGCACACGCAACGAAGTTCGTAAAGGTCTGTAGAAACAGGACACTTTCAGAATCCCGGAGGCGACATGACTCCGGCGAAAATCTTTGAATATGAAGAGTCTGGCAGTCCGGAAGTCCGATGTCTGTTCGAGCACCACCAAGACAAAATCACGATTTTCCTTGTCACTTCCTCCGATTTTCGGTGACCTTAGTGCTCGTCAGACTGGACGTCAGACGCTACCTGCCAGTACTGTCCATCTATTCTGCTGGGGATTCGTATTCTTATACGTGTTCCAATATGTACTAGCTTGTACTCAAGGGTAAGGTTTTTTTATCTTTGCGTTCTAAAACCTAGCGGCATCCAGCGTCCCTCTATCAGTGTTATCGCGGGACACGCCCTGCGGGAGTAGATCGGTTCTAATGGGGAAAAATTTCGAACACACCCCCTCACCTACCCGCTTTCGGGACCTGAAGAGCAGCGGAGGCCTTCAGCGATTGACCGACAGCCAACAGAACTTGTTAGTGGCTGTCCGGATCCACGTGATGAGCATGATCAAGGCCCCCGTGGAAAACACGAGTGAAATCTGTCAAAACATTTGCTCCGTCAAAAAGAAAATACGAAAGCGGACTGTTTTACAACTTGTGTCGGAGCCAGCGTCCCTCACGATTTTTATGTATTCTGTTTGAACGGGCCTAACCTACCAGAATAGTCCTCGCACATAAAAAATATTGCGCAACTTGCAAGTATTGTCAGTGTTTGGTAGAAACAAAATCATGCACTAGATGCTAGAGCTGAAAGTTTCGAAAATGTGCACAATGCTCCCATGCTAGTATGGCCGTGTAGCGAGGCCTGAGCTATTGTAGTTTAAGTATTATAAGCAATATTGACCTCTGTAGCAATGTTGGCACCAATTCCTCAAATATTGGGAAAAGGTAGCAGGATAAGCACTTTGGCACCATTCGACGCAGCAGTCACATCACTCCATAACGTTTCCTGCTGTATTTAGATACATTTTGCTTTTCTCCGTGAGTGAAACAAAAAGTTTAAACTTGTCTTGTGATAACCCTGGGCATCGAGTCGAGCATGCATTATACTTGCGCTATGATTTGCAGTGACTGATTACTGAATGCTTTTGAGTGGATTATTAAGATAAAACACTCTCATATGTACTCCTTGGGTTTTGAGAATTATTAAGACAAGTCTAAATGTAATTAAAACCCGTGACGTCGTAACTACTTGAGGGAAATGGGATTTGTCAGGGATTAGTTAAGTACGAAAATTGTTGCACGACCCATTTTCCGCGTACACATCATCGAGGAAAGCCACCCAAACATGTTTTTGTTGTTGCTGAACTGCATGAGATGGTTGTCCCCGGGAAGCATTGAAAGGACTATATGATACTCCTTAATCCCACTTCACATAGAACAATGTACACCCTCCCCCCCCCCAAAAAAAAAAAAGAAAAAAAAGAAAATCCTCTTCAGAAGGACAGCAGAACGTTGCCAGTCGGTATAATTCTCGTTCTCAAATTTCCCTCCAAGCATCGACCAACTCCGTATTCGGTTAAATGTTTGGGTTCAAAATGAAAGCAATGAAGAATTACTGTAAAAGAGCTACATAGATTTATTGCAGACACAGGCACCTAACAAAGAAAGGATGTGTTGTAATGGTTCCTCTGCTCCACATCTAGGGCACATACAAAGAATCGGGGCCCCAAAAATATACTATCTTTACAAAATATACTCTTGCCAAAAACCTCGTCTTCGTGGTGCCAGACGCTCGCGCCGTTCCTAGCGACGTGTCACCAAGCAAAAGTGATGAGTCTCTCAAATACACTGCTTGCACTGAGTGCGAAACTTCTGCAGCGTGTATTTTGCACTATCTGATTTCAATTACTCACCAAAACCAAATCGCAATTACTACCATCATATTGTGCGATGACGGCATGTGCAAACCATGTTAAACAGTTCAGTTTCCTGGTAAAATGCGATGTTCGTAACACTAAAAAAGTTAGATGTGCAAATCGTGAAGTTGCGAAGTATATATAGCACTGGTTGCGATAACATATCGGAGACAAATAAAACCTTAGATCGCATTAGTAATAAAGCAATGAGTTGAAAATTGAGGGCCAAAAGCGAGTGCACGTAAAACCGAAAGTAACATTAGCCTCCCATGCGGTATTTCGCCACGTTTCGACTTCACGCAAGCTGATGCCCAAATATGATTTATGTTAGTAATATGAATATCTTCGTCTGCACTTATTTATCTATCATTAAGAATTTTACTTCATTTCTATAATTTTTGTTCTGAGAGTAAGGCATCGTGGACCCGATTCTTTTGAAAATTCCCATTTATTACCTTTCTTTTTCTACTCAATTCGTGTATTTTACTTCAGATTTGACCTATACTGCTGCCCGATGTTTCACACTGCCAAACAGAAAAAAAAAGAACACAATTCCAGCGACTAAAGAACTGGCGTATTTTCGACTATCGTCATCCCGTATCAGTCTCGAAAAGCTATATGACATGGTAAACGAGAAGAGCATAAAATACGGGACACAGAACAAGCAAAACACAGGACGAGTGCTGACTGAGAAGCCTGAAGGTGTATTTCATTTTTTTGTGCGCTACTTTTTTACAACGTCTCTCGACAACAAACTAGCACGTATATCCACATTTTTCAGTAATGTGAACGTCGTACAGTCACATTTATTGATAATAAAACTATATCCTATTACTGACTGAAAGTGTGACAGCATAAATGTAGAGTAGATCCCCTTGAAGATATAGCTCATAAGTAAATGCCCCGGCAAATTATCTGAAACATGAGTAGCAAATATTTTGGCGTTTTTGTCCTTGATAGGCTCAAAGTGATTCTCAGGGAACTTTAAGTAACTACGTGTTCTTGGCGCATATATAACATCTCCACATTTTTAGATCTGTTATTTCGTCTTGTTTGTCATGAGCAGCAACTTTAACTGTTTTTGGGATGGACAAGAATAAAGTACATAAGGACGCGTGACGGAAATATGACGAATACGCAGGCAGACCGCCAGGAAGTGACCATTTAAGTAGCAGGCCATGCAGAGTAAAGCTTAGCATATTATTTTGTTGCATTTAACAATTATGTATATGAGCAGGAGTGAAGCTTGTTTTCAAATTGAATAGACCGGCACCTTGTCAAGAAACCTCAGTGGTTAGATTTCGCCAACTTTTTCGAATAAGAAAAATGTTAACTTTGGTAAGTGCTTTTTTAGTCCAGATCTTATCTGAGTACAAAGGTGCGTGTAACTTAGAGTGAACAATTTTGAACATTCCTTTCTGCGTGATTCTTCGCCTCAATCACGGTGCAAAATACACATTATGGTGGTTAATAAAACCAGCGCTATGATTGCCACTTAGTGTTTCTATAAAGGGTAGACTGAAAGAGTTTGACATTTTAAAACCTTGATATTTTAAAAAAAATATTAAAAATCTTGATTAATTAAAAATATTATTGCTTTTAGTTCAGTTGCGTCGTCATCATATACTGGTTCCGGCCATAATGTACAAACGCATTTGGCACGCCATGCGTAATTTGAATCCAAACGTATGTACCTGAAATTGGGTACGCGAACGTAACTTCGCGAAAGGTTTTGACTTATTTTTTTTATTTTTTTTGTAGAGAAGTCGGAGAGAGCGAACTTTTAAAAATATAGCAACACCGTCGCGTATTAATTTTCTATGCCCTATACCAAATATTCGTCGTCTTCACACTAGTTTGTGAGCTTGTTTCCTGGTGGGTATTGTTCATATATTTTGTTACGAGCATAATGCTGGTTTCGCGTGGTCACTCACCGGCGAGCCTTTGCCAGCAGCACTGGCAACCGATTCCGCGCCAACGGCGCAGCACGTGACCCTCTCCACCTAAACACTAAGCTTAGGAATCTGGCGTTTTCGTTTGCCAGTGTCGCGCATGAGCTTTGTTAACTTCTTCGACTATTTAATGATACAATGGGAATGTTGTATGCACCAGCAACATGTATTCGGACTCTGAAATGTGGGTAAACACAGATGGCTTCACTATATGCCTTTTTTTAATATTAGCATTACCGCAGTTCGCAAAGGTTGTAGTATCTAAAAATAAAAACTTAATAAAAGGGCAGATTTATAAATGTACTTCGTAAAAAAGTAGCGCTAAATAGACGGGACACAGAAGAAGTGGGACATCTGACGAGCCATGTGTGTTAACGGCCAAGTAGCCGGTCAATGCACCATTTCAAGCTTTTCAAATTAATTTATATATGTGAAGAACGTGCGTCAAATTTTATGTATTTTCTTAAATTTTCAAATAACCGTTGCTATTTTACGAGGCTCCCAAAAGACTGACCAGTGTCGCTGTTGGTACACTTCTTATTGTTATTACTGTTTTCTGAAATCCTCAACCTTTTTATTGCGCCCACCATTTTGAAACTGCAATGCGCGTTCAAGTGCCTAGCTGCAACACTTACAATGCATTCTTTTACGGCGCTGTAGTAACACGTTGTGTCCCAGAGGAAACGGGCCTTGAGCAAGCTTCCTTTAAAATATTACATCTTGAGCTTCGTGTCCTTTGCTATCTTTTCTTGTAGCACAAAGGGCCATCAACATCAATGGTTTCGTTTACTTAATCATACCCGTAATTGGCGAGCATTGTTTTGTTTGGCTCGCTCTCTCCTTTCGGATAAACGATACCCGATACTGTCTGGCAGCCAAGCTGCCAGACATCTTAGAGCTCAGGCGAAAGTTCTGTCGTTAAATTTCCGCCACACGCCTGAGAAGCGGCACCTGAACGGCGTGCACTCGCCAGACTTTTACCACGCGAGCACCCTTGCCGAAGATACGGCAAATATTTTCCCGGGGAATGAACATCCGAATAAGGCATAATCGTCGTGATTGTGTCACTCAACGCCATACCCTGCCATTGGCTTTTAGCGTTTTTGCGTTCGGCAAGCCACCCGGGAGCGGGCGCAGAAACCAGCGTGCAGACGACAAAAAGGCTTGTATATTGCCCCGCGCGCAACTGGCCAAGTAGGTAGCGTGGCCGTGGCTTAACGGTTATTGTGTTCGTTTACCAGGCGAAGAGCCAGGGTTCGATTCCCGGGAGTTACGCGTCCTTTTATTTATAATTGCAGTTTAACGTTCTGGTAAAGTTGAGAACTCTGTTGCCTTTTTGAGGTACGAATGTTTTAGTCGCCGAAGCCTCTAGGGGCTCCACGTGGCCATCTGCAGTCAGCCTCTACCCCAGCTCTCAATCCTGCTCTTACGCCGCCATCAACGCCCGCGACGCTCTATTGTTATCGTCTGTTCTCTTCTTGTTTTGGGCACAAGTTCGCCCCACTAAACGTTTAGTTTGCTTACGTTTTTGTGGCCTCATCCATTGTTATTCGTGAAATTTTGGTGGAGGTACTGGGTATCGCTTTCTATGCCCATGAAGCCTACACCTACGAAGACATCCCGGCGAAGTGAAGTGCTCAGCCCCGGAAGGTTAACCTTCGCAGAAAACGCCGACACCCGATTAAGTTGCCGCAAGCAAGGCCTACCCCCGGAAATTGCACCACTGCCGGACAAGACAAAGAAGCTACTGAAGCCGACGATGAACTTCACGTCGCAGCTAGACGGAACGCTACCGACGTCCATCGTTTACGTGTAGTCCCTTCCAAGGACGCCGGAGAGTTTAGTGGCAATCTTCATGAAGATGTGGACAACTGGTTGAGCCAGTACGAGCGCGTCGCACGGTTTAACGGATAGGGTCCTGGGCAGAGCCTACGGAAAATCTACATCCCTCTGGAAGGCACGGCACGCACCTGGTTTGAGAACCACAAAACAACGATTTCGTCGTGGGAAGATTTCCAGGCCGAGCTTCGACACACCTGTTCCAGTCAGCAGCGACGTCAGCGGGTTAAAGAACTTCTTGAAGCAAGAAGCCGAGCGCCAAACGAGAACCTCACAAGTTTCGTCGAAGACGTCCTCCGCCTCATGAACCGCGATTGACCCAAACGCTCCCGAAGACAAAAAGCTGCGGGTTTTGATGCGGGGAGTGAAAGAAACCATCATCGGAAACTTTGAGCGGAACCCGCCCACCACCGTCCAAGATTTCATCACTGAGGCAACAAACATCAAACGTGCTCTTCAAGCACGGGCTTCCCACTACCACACACTTCCCGGCTTCGCTGCCTTCTCGCCGTACAGCAGCAACACCCCGGACATACGCGAAATCATCCGGTACGTCATCCGGGAAGAAATCAAGAAGTTCCTGTGGGCTATCTACCAGCCTGCTTCGCTGTCGATAGCCGAAGTTGTCCGCGAGGAAGTTCAATGGGCACTCCAACCTGAGGCTCCTGCCAGCATAGCAGCACCCGATGAGCCCTCTCTGACCTACGCCGCGATAGCTCGGAGTTCTTCTCGAGGGAAGCCTCCAACTGCTCCTGGGAAGAGGAATAGGCGTCGCAAGAGAGTAGCTGAACTTCAGGATGGGCGGATAGCGGTCCTCATGGCGAACTTCCAAAATGAAACGCAACACCTCACACAAGGTGCAGCCGTTGGCCACGTCAAGGAACTCCAAAACACCTCCGAAATCGCCGCGATTACTGACGAATCCTCACCACCTCAGCGAGACAGTACGTCGCCAGTGCAGCTCGACATACACCCTAAGCTTCCGCGCCGAAAACGACGGCAGCTGATTAACCTCCTCGCCGAATACCGCGACTGCTTTGCGACGTCGTCGAAGGTGCGCCAAACCACCGTTACGAAGCACCGCATCGTTACCGAGGACGATGCGCGCCCTTTGCATCAATCGCCGAACAAAGTCTCCGCCATAAGGGGGAAGTGATCCAGGAGCAAGTTCAGGAGGTGGTGAACGATGAGAGAATCCGACTTTCAAGCAGTCCGTAGGCCTCTCCAGTCGTGCTGGTTAAGAAGGACGGAACGCTTAGGGTTCTGCGTGGACTACCGGCAGCTGAACGCGGTGACGAAGAAAGACATCTACCCACTCCCCCGCATCGACGACACTCTAGACCGGCTGTGCCACTCTCAATATTTCTCATCGATGGACCTGAAGAGCGGCTACTGGCAGATCAAAGTCGACGTACGGGACTGAGAGGGCAGAGTTGTCTCGTCTATCTTAACGACATCGTAGTATCTTGAACTGACTTCGACCAGCACTTGCAGCGACTCCCGCCGTTCCTTAAGCCATACAGACCGCCGGGCTCACCCTCAAGCGGTCAAAGTGCCGGTTCGCTTATGACGAACTGAACTGCCGAGGCCACGTGGTTTGTAACAGAGGCGTCCGCCAAGACCGCGAGAAGACTCGCGCCGTCGCGGCATTTCCAGCGCCGGCTGGCAAGGAGGCTGTGTGAGGTTTCTTGTACTTTGCGCCTACTATCGACGCTTCGCTCGGGATTTCGCAAGGATTTCCGCACCGCTCACAGACCTCACGAAGGACGCCGAGAAGTACGAATGGGCCGAGGAGCAGCAGCAGGCATCCACGAGCTGAAGCGAAGGCTCCAGACTCTCCTGTCCTTGGACACTTTGATCAAGATGCGGGAACCGAGATCCACACGGGCGCTAGCAATGCAGGATTTGAAGCGGTACTAGTTCAAGCGCAAGAATGCACCGAGCGAGTCACCGCCTACGCAAGTCGGACGCTATCCAAATCGGAGAGAAATTATTCCACGACTGAAAAAGAATGTGGTGCGGTCGTCTCGGCAATCACGAAGTTCCGCCCGTTCCGTGTAGTCACAAACCATCACTCTCTCTGCTGGCTTACCAATCTCATGGATCCTTCAGGACGCCTCGCTCGATGGAGTCTACGACTACAAGAGTTCAACATGACTGTAGTCTACAAGTCAGGCGGCAAGCACAGCCACGCCAACCGCCTGGCCAAGGCCTCTGTTGAAAAACTTTCCGGCAGCAGTGACGACAATGACGACGAGTGCTTCCTAGAAGCCTTGACCACGGATAAGCTGGCACGACGTCAACGAAACGATCCTGAACTGTGCGCATTTATTGAGCCCCTGGAAGGGCACGGGGGTACCGTGCCCCGTGTTTTCTCACGAACCCAGCCGACCTTCGCCATTCGACAAGGTGTACTCTACGAAGAGAACTTCGGGGACAAAAACTCGCCGTGGCTGACAGTAATCCCGACCGGCCTCCGAGAGGAGCTCTTTAAAGCATGTCACGACGACCCCACGTCCGGACACCTTGGTTACAGCCGGACACTGGCTTGTATTCGTGAAAAGTATTACTGGCCCAAGCTCCCGAAAAACCGTCCACTTCTACACCCGATCCTGCCACGAGTTCCAGCGACGCAAGAAACCGCCGACGAAGCCGTCAAATGTTCTGCAGCCATTTCCTCCACCAACTGCACCGTTCCAGAAGACCGGAATGGATCTACTTGGTCCTTTTATGCCGTCAACCCTGGGAAACCGTTGGATAATCGTCGTCACAGATTATCTCACGCAGTACGCAGAAACGAAATCCTTTCCTTCAGGGACTGCTGTTTAAATCGACAAGTTTTCATCGAGTCCATCGTCCTCCGGCACGGCGCTCCCGAAGTTCTCATTACAGATTGCGGACCATCGTTCATGGCGCAGTTGACCCAAGAAATCCTTCGGGTCAGTCACACCAGCCATCGTCGTACCACTGCGTACCACCCGCAGACCAACGAAATGACGGAGCGACTCAACAAGACAATTGTCGACATTATCTCTATGTACATCGACGTAGAGCACAGGTCGTGGGACGAGGTGTTGCCCTACGTCACGTTCGCCTACAATACGGTGGTTCAAGAGACCACAGAATTCACGCCTTTCCAGGTGGTACATGGTCGGAAGGTAACGACCATGCTGGACGCGAAGCTGCCCCATGAGCCAGCGGTCATTGAGAGCGACGACGTCCAGGTGGTTGCTCAACGGGCCGAAGACGTCCGCCAGTTTGCCCGACTCCTGGCTCAAGACCAGCAACGTGTCGGCGCGGGCAGCTACAACCTTCGTCGCAAGGACGCCCACTTGCAGCCTGGAGATAGGGTGTAGGTGTGGACGCCCTTCCGTCGCCGTGGCCTTAGTGGGTAACTGCTTAAACGGTACTTTGGAACATACAAGGTACCTCGTCGCCTCGGGGACCTGAACTACGAGGTGATACCCGACGAAACAAGAACATCATTGCGCCGCTTACCACGACCTGAAGTCGTCCACGTCGTGCGCCTGAAGCCGTACTACGCTCGATAGGACTGTAAGACCTTATGTGCTTCAAAAGATGTCTCAGTTTGCCGTTCATTTTATTTGTTTTGGTTTGTTTTGTGTCGCATCGGGACCATGGACTTTTTAAAGGGGGTGTAATGCCGCGCGCGCAGCTGGCCGCAGCCTAACGGTTATCGTGCTTGTCTCCCACGCGAACAGCCAGGTTTCGATTCCCGGGAGTTACGCGTCCTTTGATTTATCCTTGCAATTCAATTTTCTGGTAAATCTGAGAACGTTGTGGCTCGTTCGAGGTACGAATGTTCTAGTCGCCGAACTTTCTAGTTTGATTGTTCCAGAGGCCAACGCGTGTACATAAGGGTCTTCGCGTGGCGACCTGCAGTCAGTCTGGCCCAGTGTTCAATCCTGCTGTTACGCCGGCATAGACTCCCGCGGCGCTCTATTGTTCTGCTCCTTTTTTTTGGGGGTACAAGTTCGCCCCATTAAACGTTTAGTATGTTTATGTTTTCGTCTCCTCATCAATTTTTGATCCATGACATAATGACATAGGAATGCGCGGCCTCCGATTTTTCTCTATTTTGAATACCTCAATACCTAAAAATGCTGGTCTAAAATTGTTTACAAAATACTTTTCGCGAAATTACGTTCGCGGGCCCAATTTTAGGTATGTAAGTTTGGAATTTGAATCTCACAAGGCGTGTGAAATATATCGGTCCTTACAGCCCACCCTGGATATTGTAAAACGTATTTGGTAAACTATAGTTCATCACACAAATAACCACGAGCCCATTTCGTGATTTTATGCACAGCAATAAATTCCTTAGTTTAAGAGCACCACTTCAATTCGGCTTTTCGTACTGCGATGCAAAGTTGTTCCAATTACGGGCATTTGATGTGAGATACCAGATTTCGCGACAACCCTTCGATTCTGATATGTTTGGCTAATGGACGATAATGGATGTTGAGTCGTATAAACACGACAATTTCTTAGTAATAAAGATTATTTTACTGTTTCGTCGAAGCTAAATAACGCGATTTCTTATTTTTGGTAACTGAAAAAAAAATGCACAGTACTAACGATGATAAACTATACTCCACTCAACCCTCAGATGAGACTGTGGCGGCAGCTACGTCCTCGTTCGACCAATCATACGCCTTTTTTTAGCCACGTCATCATGCTCCCGCCAATACCCATCATAGAGTTATGAGAAACGTTAGAGGCTCAGCTGGCGCAACTGCCTACGGGACTTCCAGTTGTAAATTGAAGCAGTCAAACACCAGTCGACTTTTTCAGACTTCCTGTGTATTCCTATGCGAAAGCGTCCACGAAATTTTCCTTTTCGCCAGGGAATATAAAAAATCAGCGCAGTTTCTTTACCCGTAACCGGAACTATGTTGCTTTGTTCACATTATAGAAGTGTAATTTAGTTTATTAATTTTTTTTTTATTACTGAGTAATGTTTAAGTTCGTAAAAAGTGAGGCAGAGGTCTATGGTGTACACCATGATGTGTTAATAACAGCTATCGATTCACGCGAAAAGAACAATCGTATTCATTTCAGAGCAAGAACACTCTTTCACTGCTTTATTTTGATTATTCATGCACAGTTTTTATTCTAATCCAGTACTTCTTTCTCGTTTCACAACTCCATGCTTCGTTTTTGTCGTCCGTTTTGATTGTTTGATTTGGGATATATTAGCATCCTTTTGGCGTCTTGTCAAGCTGATTTACTATGTGTGATTCATAGCATTGACTATGTGCGTAAATACGTGCCCTATAATAGCAGTCTGCAACCTCAACACGTATTACACATCTGTTTTGTTCTATTTTAGTGCAGTGCTCGATGCCATGAATTCTAAAAAAAAACTATCCCACTGACGCATTTGTTTGTACATCCGATTGTAAAATGTCTCCAACTTTTTGTTCTGTCACAACACTAAGCACTATTTTTTCTCACAATCGAGCACTAAGAAAAAACACTTTTGCGTTTTTCGATAGGAATGCATCTTTGGAAGTTATATTTATACTGTTTTGTGATGACCCCAGTAGGGGCAGCACAAATACTTTGTGGTGGGTCCACGCTGAGCAGAAGAGACGCGAGAAGACGAAATTGAGTCTCAACGGAATAATCTGGATGCTAATATTGGTGCTGGGGCCGCCTGTTGCTCACCTCTCGCTCGGAGTGTTCTGGGTGTCTCGTCGGAGGGGTCTCTTTGGGAGTGGGGACTTGGAAGGTCCGGTCATCAACGTGGCTCTGGTTAGACGGGCTGGTTGTACCAAGGAGGCTCAGGAGGCGACGAATCGCGCTTGCTCGGATCTCCGTCGATGCACGCCTTCAGCTTGTGCTCTTGCCTTGGCTCCCACGTTTCACCGCGCACGTCGTGATCACTTTCCCTTTTACCCGCTGCACGCCTCCCCAAAAACCCGTCCTCACCCTTCGACTCGCTTCCCTCCAAGACAGTCGTCTTTTCCCACATCCGGCCTGGCTGGCCTCCCTCTCTCCCCGTCCTTGATCGGTTTCCAGTTTTTCCTGGCCCCCTTTCCCCATTTCCTGTACGTGCCTTCCCCGCTCCCGTGTGTCACCCCCAACCGCGCGCGTCCGGACTTGCTCGCGCCGTGTTGGCGTCTCCAACCGCCACCTCGGACGACGTCACAGTTTGTTGTCTGCTTGAAAATTCACCAACACAATAGCGCCACCTGATCCTCTAGCGTTTATTGTAATATCTTATAATACCCACGCGCGGAGAGCCGGATTAGGTGATAAGACGGAGGCGGCTGATTGGTCCGGCTTGCACGTAGCTCCCACCGTAGTCTCAACTTAGGGGTGTACGTAGTATAGAGTGTTTTAATTAGTTATTTTCAAAACGCCATTCTAGACGAAAACCCAACAGTGACTTTTCCTTTTTCGGGGCCGTGGGGAGAGAGAGAGGGAGAGGGTGACGCGTGCGCCGCTCCCAATGTTTCGTAGTGGTGAGGTCAGCACGCGTCACCTTTTCCCTCTCACCCCAGCTCTGGTAAACTGACAGACACCGCCGGCTTTTCGTCAAAAGTAGCCATTTCCTTTTGGTCAAAGTGACGCACACCCCTGGCGCGCAGCCAGAGAGGAGGAGGCGTAGCGAAACACCTCCTAGATGACAAAGCCGTGGTGCTGAATAAGATGGCGTCATCAGAGAAGGCCAACGAGGGACACAGATTGGAAACAAGGCTTGCACCAGCGCTCGGCTTCGAGTCAAGTTTGAGCCGACCGTACACGCAGTCATCGTTTCCAATCTGTGTCCAGCGTTGGCCTTCTCTAATGACGCCGTTTCATTGAGCTCTACATCCTTGTTATTTAGGAGGTGTTACGCCGCGGTGCGGTGGAATGCGGGCTCAGTTGCCGCTGTACCGCCGCCGGATGTTTTTCGCTCTAGGTCTTCGTAGGAGCGGTGCGTGGGCTGCAATGTGAGTCTAGTTAAAACGATGTATGCGATTCTCTCCACGAGTTATACACACCTAAAATTTTTACACCCTTATTCGTGTAAATGGCTCGTCCTCTGGCTAACGCCTTTATTCGTGTAAGGGTGTTAGCCGCCGGAGGTGGTGAAAATCGTGTTAACTGCTAACACCCTAAAAACAATATGGCGGCCAGTATGCGACAGGCGATACGAGCCTGGCGAGCCGTACGCGGCTTCTCGCCGGAGCAAGAGCATACGGCTCGCACGCTCGTTTGGTGTCATCTGTAGGCGCAAAAAACTTTCCAAACATCTCTATGTCCAAGCGCCAACACCGCAAATAATACCAGTAAGGCCGAAACCGCAGGAGAATGAACAGCCAAGACTGTCGCCGAAGTCTCGCTCGGCCTGCTCGATGCCGGTCGCATTTTCATCGCATCAGAAGCGCTTATAAAGAAGGGATAGCTTTACAAAACACTGACAGGCTGGCTTTATTGTACAAAACGCCCACTTGCCGTGGACGACAAGTTGACAACGAATCGCTCCGACACCCTCTGTCGACAGCGGCTAGGAGGTATCGCACTCGCGCTCCGTGTGGCTCTCGATTAACTATTGCCTGTGCTCACCTCTGTTACGTGCGTTATCCACTCATGAACGCTTGTGCGTGAACAGCGGCATTCAGCACCTAGAACACGCGCTGGGGAAGCCGCCTAACCTCCTTTTGTTGCAATCAGGCAGCATAACACGACGACACAGTTACCAGCGGAACCGAACAACTCGGAGCGATCAACACGACGGATGGACTAATGGCATCCAGCCCTCTAATAGTTATAGACCACCAACCGGCACACTTTTCAAATTGGGCGGCGACAACCCCCATCTAGCGACGAAAAAAAAAAGTAATCAACATTTGAAAAAAGAAAACAGCATTTTTTATGCTGCCCACTACGCGGTTACATTCACTTACGACATGGACATACACACAGCACTGTACATACACACGGGCATACAAGCACTGATCAATTGCACAATGCACAACAAATAGTACGTACATCCTACTTTTTTTTTTCTTTATTGCCTGCTTAGACAGATTTTTTTTACAATACACACAAAAGGGAAAGGCTAAAACGGTTCAGCCGTACGAAGGCCTTGGCGGTTAAAAGCGTTTAAAACTGGCCAACTGATCCAACAGTGGTAACCAGTCTGGAGGCTCGGCGAGGGCGCGATAAACTTCTCTTACATAGACAATGTTTTCAATAAAGTTTTCACGCACAGTGCGAACATTCACGTCTGCGTGTCGTAAACTCATTCTCGTCTTCCACATACTGTGGAGACTCAATAACATAATCATATCATACGGAATTTCATCTTCATTTTCCACAGCCAGATAACGAATACCGCGTGGGTTGACAGGTAAATCTTTTTTGAGGGTGCGCTGGAGGATGTCCCAGTGGAACACAGCGTCCCAACATTCGATAAACACGTGTTCTACGGTTTCGGCTTTCTTAAACAATAAACAATTGGTGGACCAGGGGACAAATAAACCCTTTTCCTCCAGCCAAGTTTTCACCGGAAGAACGCCACAATGTAATTGAAAGAAAAAGGTTTTAACACATGGCCTGACCGGCATTCTTTTCACTCTTTTTAGTACGTCTAAACCACTGCCGACACAGTATAATGATCTATACAATGGTATAGGAAACAAAACATCGACTAAATCTTTATACAATTTTTTTCTTGAAACTGTAGCCAAGTATTCCATAGAAAAACGTACTTTCAACATGCGGAAAGACCATAAAACTTCTTTCATGTACCCATGAACACCTGCGCCTATTACAACACCGGATGACACAACAAATTCAGGCAGAAAACTTTGCAGGCGAACTTGAATTACAGTACGTAAGAAGGGGTCGTTTTGATCCCTAAGAAACATAAATCTCGAAACAATTTGCCTTATAAATAAATGTGCTAGCCCTAGTCCGCCACTTCGCACTGAACGAAAAAGATTTGTGCGGGCACAGCGCTCCCAATTTGAGTTCCATATGAAAACAGCAAGAACTCTGTGGAACTTCTGCACATTGGCCCGAGACATATAGAGTACCTGTAAGACATACCAAATCTTCGCAATCAAAAAAACATTACACACAGTGGAACGCGCGAAAATAGACAAATCCTTCCCCCTCCACCCTTCCGCCCTTGTTCTAACGTTCTGAGTCTCTTCATTCCAGTACTGTCACGATAATGCACTAACGGCACACCTAGATACTTGGTGGGTAAACTCTCCCACCTAACATTCATAAAAACATTTGGTTTTCTATCCCAATCACCGTGCCAAAACCCTACTGTTTTGTCCCAATTAATGACACTCCCGGTTTTCAAACAAAAAGAAGAGGGAACTTTGACAATTTCGCGAATACTTTCTTTATCCACGCAAAGAACCGCAAGATCATCCGCATACGACAGGACTTTTACTTCATTCGTGTTTAGCTTAAAACAACGTACGTTATCGTTCCGAAGAAGTCTCAAACAAAACGGTTCTAAAAATATAGCAAAAAGCAAGGGCGAAAGTGGGCAACCTTGCCTAACTGAACAACGTATCTCAATGCTTTCTGTAACTCTCTTATTTACAACTAAACTTGTAATGCAATTTTTATAAGCCATCTTCAAACCTTCTAACAGAATGTACCCTACATTGGCGTGTTCCAAAATACGAAAAAGTATTCGGTGCGAAACACGATCAAACGCTTTCTCAAAGTCGAGTTGCAACATTGCTACTCGACCTTGAAAGGCGTCGCAGCATTCTAAAACGCTTCTAGCTACATGTATATTCGTGCAAATCGTACGGCCTTTTATGCCGCACGTCTGATGCGGCCCTACGAGTACTTTAATAACCCTTTGTAATCTTTTAGCTAAAATCTTCATGTAAATTTTATAATCAACGTTTGTTAAAGTAATCGGCCTGTAAGATCCCACTGACAAGAGTTTCACCGAATCATTGTACTTAGGGATAAGCACAGCGTGCGTCCTAAGAAAAGATAGGGGTAACATCTGCTTCTCATAGGCTTCGGTCACTACCTCATACAGCGTAGGCGCCACCGCATGCTTAAAAGACTTGTAAAAATCGGCACCAAGGCCATCCGGCCCTGGGGTCTTTCCACTCGTCAGCTCATCGATGGCCGCTTCGATTTCCGGCATGGTGATAGGCACCTCTAGGCTGTCGCACACGTGCTGTTCTAGCTGGGGCATCAAAAACAAAAAATCCGCATCGAACCCGTCGTCTACTGACGCGATACGCCCAAACAGATTTCGATAATGCTCCACAAAAGCCCTTTCAATAACCGCCCTGTCACGCGTCACCGTGGTTCCGTAACAGATTTCCCTGATATCGTTACGTTGCGCGTAACTTTTTTAGTCACATAGTGCGCGCTTCGTCGGAGCTTCACCCATCCACAGCTTGTCGCTTCGAGCCCTTACTATCGCTCCTCTGTATTTCTCGACATCGATCAGTTCCAATTTACTTTTACATTCTTTTATTTCGCGCATAAATTCACCGGGATTTGCGCTCTCTAGTGTTACAAAACCGTTTAACTGACGCCGTAAAACATCCTCTTCTTTCTTTTTCTGATAGTTAAGGGTGCTGCTTCTCTCGATTGCAGCCATCTTTACTTGTTCTTTAAAAAGATCCCAACGAACAGCCCACAGTGCATTATCGTTACCATATAAATTTTCAAAAAGTTTACTCACACTTTCTCTAAAAGGTTCATCCGTAAGAATACTACTGTTGAGCTTCCATAGTGCCCAGTCCCATTTAGGTGATTTTGTCTTATTGCCAAGAGTAAACATGACTAACGCATGATCACTGAAAGACATGTGCTTAACAGAGTAATCGCTACAAAGAGGTAAAAGATCAAGAGAAACATAGACCCTATCCAGTCTCGCATGACTCCGGCCTTGAAAACGCGTGAACTGTACATTTCCCTGATTCATACAGGCCGCCATGTCCTCTAAGCAATGCCCCGAAACAAGGTCATTCAAAGAAAAGGAACTCGCGTCTCGAACAGGAGCATGACTCGCTCGATCTTGTGGCCTACAAACGCAGTTAAAATCACCAAGAAAAATAATTACCCGCTCGCAATCGAGATACGTGCTCAGGCTTTCAAAAAAAAACTTTGCGTTCACCTTCGCGATTTGGCGCGTAGACACAGAAAACGCGCCAATCAGCGTTAGAAAAAGAAAAATCGCAGTAAACAAATCGCCCGGAACCACAAGAATGCACGGCTGTTTCTACCACTCCAATTGACCGCCGAATAAACAAACAAAAGCCGGCGGAAAACCCAACAGCATGCGACACGCAAACGTTAAAAAAATTCTGAAAAATCCGCACCATACGGTCAGTCTGTTCCTGGCTTTCAATTTTGGTTTCTTGAACGGCAATAATATCAAGCTCGTTCTCAGAAAATAAACGGCTCAACTGGCACTGCCTACGCCTGGCTGACAGGCCACGAACATTAATCGTGGCCACGCGTAAGGCTGCCTCGAGACGTATTGCCATTCAGGGAAAGGGAGACCGTATGGTGCCTACCTTAAGTTCTGAGAAGTTGGCCGTCCGACGAGCGGACTTCGACGTCCGAAAGCCACCGGCCACGCCAGGTTAGGGGGATGGTTGCGCCCCTTTCTGGTCCTTCACAGGAATGTTCTGTTTGACTTGGAGCCGTCTTCTCCAGAGGGGCGCTGCCTTGGAGGGTGGCTCTTCCTGGCTCGTCACGTTAGGGTCCCCGCTTCCGTCGTCCCGCGTCCGCTTCGAGGCTGCACCGCTTGCCGAAGAGTCCTGGTCTTCCATGGGCGATTCCCCTGACAAGTCAGGGGCGGTGATGTCGCTCGTGCCGGCTGCCGTGTTCCCAGGTCTCGACGCCTCGACGGACGGAACGTCCGGAGACTCGGCCCGGCCAGCCGTTCCAGCAACCGGCGCGGCATCGACATCGGACGGCTCCGCGACACCCTCGGGAGCGGCCGCTACGCTCGCCGTTGACGTAGCCGGGGTCGCAGCCTGCTCAGCCTCGTCCTCATCCATCAGCAGCTCCGTGGACTCCTCAGTGACCTTGCTGGAGGCCGCACGGGCGTACGTCTTGACGCAGTCCCGGGCCTCGTGTCCAAAGGCGCGACACTCCGTGCACCGGGGAGCCCGGCAGTCGCGGCGAATATGCCCCGTGCGACGGAAACGGAGACATATTGGCGCCCGCCCGGGAACTACGACTAAAACGTTGCCTCCGCTGACACGGAGCTGGTGCGGGAGGCTCTTGAGAGCAACGCCCTCCTTGAGGGCCAGGCGTATAACGACGGTAGTGGAGTCGACGTCAACGAAGCCGTCGACCTTCCACTTCTCTCGGGAAACCCCCTTCACCTCCCCGAAAGGCTCGAAGGCTCGCCGTATCGAGTCCACAGGCGCGTCAAAGGAAACCCAGTGGAGCTCCCTCCGATTGGGGTCGACCGGCAGACACGTCTTCCCCTTCACCTGAAGACTCCCGGCTTGCAGCAGCTTCGCCTTGGCCTCCGGCGTCCGCAACTTGAGCAGCCAGACGTGGCTCATCTGGTAGGCTCCCAGACCCGCCACGTCTGACAAGACGCCCACCTGTTTCAACGGGTCCCGGAAGTCTTCGAGGCGGTACGGTCTCCCTTCGAGGTCAGCGTGAAGGACCACGCTGAGTTTCGCCGCTTCACCGGTGGGCAATGTCGGCAGCTGCAGACGATTCTCCTTCAAAACGGAGGCAACGTTATCACCGCGGCTGATAACGGCCGCCGCCGCTGGCGAGGAGCGATGCATGACACGTCCGTTCGCTATCGCGTCCGGAAGTCGAGACCGTACATCCTACTTATACAAACCAACAACTGCCCCAAGCGGTATATATGCCCTCCTATTTCGCGCATCGGTTAGCCCGGTGACCACGCTGGTCTTAATCAAGATATGAAAAGATTACGCCAATTTTATTTTTCAATAATATTTTTTCTGCATTTGTCTTAGGTAGGTACACATATTCCTTAATAACTTCTTACAGCATAATGTATTATAATGATACGCGCCTAACTTCTAGTAACTCAACGTGAGTGACGAGAAAAAAAAATCGTGTGAATTCTGTCTGGCAACCACACTCGCGGCGTGGTTGCTATCGCGACGCTGTCGGTACGCGCGCCGGCAGCCGTCCGGTTCGGCCGTTCGGCTACGGCCAAGTGCGCGAGTCCACGGTGAACGCCGCGAACGCAATCGAGAAAACAAAGCGTCGACTACTGAAGCTGTACGTAATCTAGTTTCCGCCCGTTCGCTGCCGAATTCTTCGTAGTCTTCTTCCGCCCGCTCGAAAGGGAGCAGCCTACCAGTCCGATTACCGCCGTGGCTTCAGTGGCTTCATCTTCGGAGGGAACTGTCAACTGAATTAGTTCCAAAACGCGGGTGCAACAGGCAGCGCAACGTGGCGCGGTCCACGCGCAAAGTCGGTAAGTAAACAAAACACTCAATGCCGTTCCATTCTTTTTTTTTCTACGGGGGCGCGCGGTGTTTCTGGGTGGCTCAAGGTATGGGAAAGCAACCGGAAAAATCGGCGCCTGATTGACCATGGGGTGAAAATTTCAAGGCGTATCGTATGCAAACGACAGCGTTTGCCAGCGGAAGACTCGGTCGTCCGTGGCGAACGCATTTTTAGTATTTTTAAGGATGTTCTAGCTGCAAAAGAAAGGAGCGCCTTAAAATTTCACAAGGTAAAATACACTGCTGAGGAAACGACGCCCCTTTGCGTGCAGGCGCCGATTTTTCCGGCAGAGTTTAGCGCGCTGTGAAATGCAGTGTGCATTTAGGGAGAGTTTTGGCATAATATAATGTTGCTCATTGGAAATAAAAAAAAAAAGAAATGCTGGCATCATATGTTTACAGACTCTTAGTTATTTTTGGAATCTTAAGTACCCTTTTTGTGGCAGGTATTGGACGCCAGCACATTTTACGTAGGAACGAAGAGTGGAATCCGGCCAATTCCCTTCCACATTAACATCAAATGAGTGCTGTGAAAGCAAAGAAGAAAGTGAGGGTGAAACAGTTCCTGCAGTAGTAAGTGCCAGAAACAAGAAAAGTGCCCCGAAGTGGAAAATATACTCCCTTGAAAAGGATCCAAAAGAAATAGAAGTTATCAGGTATACCGCCGAGCGTCACAGACCTGGACACTCCATTTCAGTTTTTTAAATGCCCATGCCCTGATGAGCTGTTTACAGCAATATTTGAGGGGACCATCCTGTATTGAACTCAATGCCACCATGAACACCATTTTCGGGTTCTGGTCACACCTCCACGCAGGATGTCCTGCTTCAGATCAAGGAGGATATCCTTAACAGAATCTCCTGTACGACAACGCGGGCGGTCCTGGCCCTGGATATAAAGGGCGCCTTTGACAACGTTAGTCACACGCTGGTGTTCAAGAACTTGGCCTCAACTGGGTGCGGGCCCTGGATGTATGATTATGTGCGGGACTTCCTGAGCAACTGGACGGCCACCATCGGAATCGAGTCCATCCGCACAAGCACCATACCGATACCGAGCAAGGGCAACCGGCAAGGCTCGGTCCTGTCACCCACCTTGTTACCTGGCGATGTGCAAGCCGCCTCCTCTACTGGAACGGATTCCCCAGATGAAGCATACACTCTATGCCACTCTATGTGGACGACCTGACGATTTGGGCTACGTTGGGATCGGACAGCGGGAGGCAAGACTTCCTCGAAGAAGTCATTGAGACGGTGCAGAACTACCTCGAGGCCGGCAACCTCCAGCGCGCCCCCGATAAGTCTCAGCTGTTGCTCCTCCGCGCGGGCAAGCCGATTCCCGAAGAAGAAGAAGGCAGACATCCGCCTCACGTTAAAGGATGGTACCCCCGTGCCGGTGGTGAAGCGGGTTCGGATCCTGGGGCCTTCACCTCCAGCGGGACGGCGGAGCCAAGTACAGGGTCGACCGACTCGTCAAGACAACCACGCAAGTCATGCGCATGGTGAGAAGGATAACGAGTCACAGACACGGGCTCGAGGAGTCGGACCTGATCCGGCTGACCCAACCACTCGTCGTGAGCCACATCGCCTGCGCAAATCCGTATCTCAACCTGCTGTCGAGAGGTAAGGGCAAGATGGACGTGATTATTCGCAAGGGGTACTAGCTGGCACTGGGGGTGCCGCCATACGCGTCGAACGCCAAGCTCCGGCGGCTAAGTGTAAACAACACCTTCCAGGAACTCATCAACATGCACCTAGCCAGTCAGTGGGAGCACCTGGCCGTCACACTGAGTGGACGGCATGCCCCGAGCTCGCTCGGCATCCCCATCCACGCATCGCAATGCGAGGCTATCCAGCTGCTGCTGGCCCTTTGGGACAAGATCCAGGTGGCACCAATCCCGTGGAAGCTGAACCCATCTTTGCATCCAGGTCGCTGGATGGCTCCCGGTCCCTTGATTCCGCTTGGTCCCGTCGTGTAGCATAGGGCCCCTGGTAGCATTTGGGCTAGCCCAGCATTTAAGCATACTCCAGCCTTTTTGTATGTAAAGCAAAACAATTACTGCAACTGAATACTTCTTACCTGACAATAATCGTAGTTTGCACTGCTCAATGCCCTTCTGTTTTATCTAAAATACCGCAACTAAATACTTCGAGTACTGGTCGGAGCACTGCGGTGCAGGTGAAGTTTCTACTACACCTGTTGCCCTTCTGTTTTATCTAAAGTACTGCAACTAAGTACTCCGAGTACCGGTCGGAGCTCTGCGGTGCCAGGTGAAGTTTCTGCTTATAAAAAAGTGTCTGCCCAAAAGCTTGCTTCGGTACCACAAGCTGCAACAGGAAGCCTGATGCAGAGGCTTTAAGAGCAAGCTCCATGCTTTGAATGTTGCTAAGCATGCGCGCTTGTGCAGTGCAACTGTCGTTCAGGACAACATGCTCATTCTTGGCATTTCAGTTTCACTTGCACTTAAAGGGATGCTGAACCGAAATCTGGATTCCATAAAACACGGCGGCAAAAGCGTGTAACAAGATGCTACAAACACCAAAACATCACTCATACAGCGATATTTCGAATGGATGACCTTATTTTTAAAAATAGGAGGCGCATTTGACAGATTTGTTTGTCTTGTTTCTCCGAGAAGGAAAGGGAACGACCTCGCGTCTCCTCCACCTCGCCGCCTTGAGGGGGCGAAGCAGAGAGAGGAGAAAACGAGATATCTCGACGTCACGCGCCTCATCGGTCTCGTTCAAATCTCAACCTCTTTCTCCAAAAATACGGCCGTCCATTCGAGATATCGCCTTGTGACTACGAGTAGTGTTTTAGGGATTGTAGCGTCCCGCCTACGGCTTCTGCATCGTTTTCTGAAATCCAAATTTCGGTTCACCAGCCCTTTAAAGGGACACTGACAGGGTATTTATGCTCGCTGAGGTTTTTAGTTTTACGTGACATATGAGAGCTCAACTACCCAGAACAGAATTTGCGGCTCGAAATTCGGTTTCTTTCCGCCCGAAAACCGCCGATCAAGAACTGGCCGGTTCAAGTCTCACTCACTCTCTTTTTCGCGGTCACGGGCCGTTTTCTAAGGTATCGATGCGACCACCAAATTTAATCAAAGTCGTGGGTCACTGAAGGCACACACTCATTATTAAAAATAGAAAAAAATATGAAACCCATTTTTTGTGGCTTCTAAAAAGCTGTAAATACGTTGATTGAAAAAAAAAAGTTCCACAGACAACCGGAAGCATTCTGTGCGTTCGTCATTTCGCGTATCGTGGGACTCGCGGGGACGGCGATGGCAGCGGACGACGGGCGTGGGACCTCTATTTCAGAACTGTCGTTCGCGGTACCGGCGAATTCTGTCTACCGTTAAAAGAAAAATTTGGGAGTGATCAAAAGAATTGGTATTCATCCCGTACGACACGCCCGGCCACCAAGCCGATTTGCACGAAGACGTCGCCGAGCCGTTGATCCCTTCTCGTGGCTGAAGACATCGCTCGCGCAAACGTCAAGCACGACGTGTCTACTTCGAGTTCAATATGCACGCGTACGATTTCTTTACTAGGTGCGAATGTCCCCAAAGCGTGGTGCTTCCCGACTTCGACCCAGGAGTGCTTTTGCTAGAGAAAAATCGACAGCAAACTTTCCAACTTACAGTTTACCGGCTGAATTGTTACTAGGGAAAGAGATCCTCCAGAAAAGCGATGCGCCAGTAGCTCAGTGGGAGAGACGTCCGGTTTACACGCGGTAGCACCGGGTTCGATCCCCCGTGGAACTTATTTTTTTTTTTCTTCAAACATTTTTTGATGTTTACATATATATATATATATTTTTACAATCATCACTGAAGAAACGAACAAAAAAATAACAAACTAATGTTGTGGACGATACTTCGCTGATTTAAATGGTATGAGATTTCCGTTTTGACACCTGCGAGCTCAATGTAATCACTTTCCACAAAATGCAAGGAGCATATAAATCAGGTAACGTCCGCTTTCCGAGGTGCCCGTATATGTTCTACAGGAATTGCAGCCAGCCGTTGGTCCCGATCCCGTTGATCTTTCGGAAACTCTGCCGCACAATGCCACTTTTTTTCGGATTCAGGAAATGTGAGCCAGCTCTTCACGCAACATCTTGGGTGTATTCTTTTCGGAGCCGATCATGGAAATTCACCACGGGCACTTACTACTCATGTCCAACTCCTCAATGTACAAAACAACTCATTTTGGAGTACAGAACAACGAGCGGAACAAACATAACTGCAAAAAAATCGCACGGCGAGCAGTTCCCGCACGCCCCATCGCACGCCGCATGTCCTGTCGTCTGCTACCGAAGAGGAAAAAAAAAAAAAAAAAACGCACGGTAGGGTGTAGCCACGTGACTTCCGCCACTCACTCTCTTCTCTCCACTTCTCCGACCTCCGTCGGGTTTCGGTTTCGGTTTTGAGGAGTTGCGTCTTTTGGCTTTATTAAAAAAATACGCTACTCTGTTGCAAAATATTAATTGGGTAGTCCTCCGACACCATAATGAAGCCCCTGGCAAAAAATAAAATTTTTTTTTGGGGGGTGTCAGTGTCCCTTTAAAGGGAAACGGAGTGTGGCAGCGATGGGATGATTTCTTGTGTCAGCCGGGGTTGCCTACCATTACCACTGTAGGGCAGCAAAGGCTACAGGCATGCAAGAGCGACTTTGCGAAGCGCTTTCGCAGAACAAGAGCTTGCGATAGAGCGTGTACTAGCTCGCACTTGTCGCCTTCGACCGCGCTGTCACCCTGGCAAGCCTTCGGCAACACCTTCAGAATGCCCGCATTCTTCAAGAAAGCCACAATGTTATGAATATACCACAACAATGCCTGGCTTTTATTTTTTTCTAAAAAAGAGCATTTATGAAACTTTGAAAATGCAGCAGTGCACGCTCATTACCTTTGGTACTGCTTAGTACGTGCTCACTCACGCTCACCTTATCCAGGCTGAAAAGCTTGTGCTCGGACGGGGCATATTGAACACTGGTGGTGTCTTTTGACTGAAGTAATATACAAAGTATGAACAGGAGTGATAAAGAAACACAACATTTAATGCCGGTCATCTCCACTTTTAAAAAGTATCTCAACGTGAGATTAATTTGACATTTCGTAGTAAGGGTGATGAATTCCAGACAGGGTGACACAAACCGTTTTGATAAAAACGTAAAAACAAAATGTAACTACTCCATACAGGTGCCTAATACCTAGTTTGATGACTAGGAAACAACACGGAGGACTAGAGAAATGTGATGAATATAAACAAATAAAGCTGGTCAGGAATTGAAGCATACTTAGGTATGTGAGCCACACAACTTGCAGCTGCCATCTCAAGAAAAACAAACAAAGCCTTTAATGATTTCGAAAATCGGAACAATCCTGGCAGGAGTTTCACAGACTTTGGCGATTGCACTATGTGATCAGCAATCAGGCTACAGGTGTTTTCTTGATTGTATTAATCACCTTGATTGCAACTGGCCGTAGCTGTGAGTAGATTAGAATAAGACAAAGCCTCTCAAGAAGGCAGCACCTATTGTACGTCTTCTGGCCATGGGCGAAGCCCAAAAGCCAGTAGGCCGCCATGACCACAGTAAAGCCTTCGAACAGCCAAATGGTTCCCTCCTGCATATAAAAGCAGAATTGATTCAGTCAGAGAATAATAAAGGCCGCACTGATGAGTATGATTTTAAGCATGAAATGCTTTTAGCTCCCGGCCACCAAACTGATGACATATCTTTTTGGGAACTAATGCCAAAAATCACTTCAAAACATCCCAGGTTTCGAAGTTGACTTTTGCGTTGGTTTTCTTATTTGAAACCGGCTTTGAAACCTACTGGGTCTCGAAGTCAGTTTTGGATCAGAAAGGTGCGCACTAGCAGGGTTCAAATTTGCTGTCAAAATTTTGTTTCCTTGAGACAAGGAAACAAAAAGGAACATACACACCACCGTCTCAAAACCAGCACAGCATACAGCTGTCATTTATTTCCACAAGTCTTCTTCCTTGTCATCCCACACGCTACACATGCTATGGAACCTATTCCTATACACACTATGAAACCTATTAATTCCGAACTACAGCTTTAAAAAAATTATCCAACATTCAAATTACTTTTCTGTATGACATCTCACTACCGAATTCTAAACCAAGAGCGCATCATTCGTTTAAACCGTTTGAAGCAATCGCCTGACGAGGAGCCCGTTGTCGTCACGCTTTGACGGCGCACTTTAGTTCACCTTTCTGCCGCCGTCTTGGGGGGGTTCTCGGGCATCGTCCCCGCGCGAATATTACCACAACTGTTTAAATGATTGGTGCGGCACACAAACTTCTCTTCGGGCTGGAACTTGGTCAACAGTGTCTGAGATGAGCCCGACGCCCATTTCAGACGTCAAATAAACTTTCGAAATTGCTTTTATAATCTCTTTAAGAGTTTGAATGCAGGCGTCTATAATTCGCAAAATTTAGTGGCCGCCATTATGTCCTCTGTGACCGACTTGCAAAAATAAATGGTTTTACAGTAATGATTCAGATTGTGATTTATTGGGAATTAACCAGTGCTGTTAATAACATGCTCTGTATTGTCCGCTCTGCTGGTGTTTTTTCTGCCGTCATTGCATCCACGCAGCTTGAAAGTGCACTGCTTTATGCGACAGGTGGCACGCACACACCGTGGCACTCACTTCATAGCGTGGCATGTGGTCGCAGCAAAAGCCTCTGCCAAAAACATGCTAAGCACAGCATTTGTGGCGGCAGAAAAGATACAAGGCTATTATCTTGTTCCCGAGAGTATAGTATGTTGCAGGTTAAGACGGTAAGGTGAGGGTAAGAAGCTCCGTCTACACTCTTTCCACTTTAGCAGAAAGGATGCTATAGAGGAAAGAAGGAAACCGCCAATCGTGGCAAGCAAACCATTTTTGGACTGGCAGAAGTGATGGGAGGCGCCAGGCAGTGTAAAAAAAGGGGAAGGGGGGGGGGGGGGCGGACTGCAAACGTGTTTACCAAGAATAAAAAGGGGGAAGAGTGAAAAGAGGTATTCTTCTGTAGATTCCTTTTTCTCCCGAAGCTGTGAATGTGCCATGGCCGGACTGGGCTCAACTCAATGCCCCAAATCATATTTAAAAAAAAAATTATTGCCGGCAGAGTTTTGCGGACTCCTAAAATGCCTTTACGGAGAGGTTCCAGAAACCCTCTTTCCAGAGCCGTTGGCCTAAATTGCGGGCATGGGCATCTGCAGTATGTTTTGCAGGAAAAGGAGGGGGAGGGGGGCAAACCTTGTTTTCTTTTAAAGTTATAGGTTTGAAAGCTACACCCCTTCAGAATAATCCCGCCCCCCTTTTCCGCCACTTTGCTGACGCCCATGATTGTGGGCACCTCATCACTTACAAAATGTTTCCTAGGACCCATGTGTAGAAAGTAGGAGCCACCATTCAAGCCCCTGTCATGACTACAGTGCAGACATATCACAATATCAGGGAAGAACAATAAATAATAATAAACAGTCTGACCGGAAACAATATTGGTACAGTTTCAGACTCGCTGCTCAGCTTGCCAGCTGAGCCAGGCTAGAAAAACGAAATTGGCAAAGTGAATGAGTTGCGAGTATAAAGATGCAACGACAAAACCCTACTGGCATTCTTAAAAAATGCTGGGGCCTTCTTGTCAATGGAAAAGGCACTCAGTAATTAAATCCAATACTCTTTCGGATAGTGAGATTGATATCGTGGTAAGGTGGGTACTTGTCCTAAGCTCTTGTTTTAGCACCAGTGGGTGTCAAATTACACACAGACAGAAAACAAATCAGCATAGCCAAACGAAGCACAGGACAATTGCATCCGTAAAATAGCCGATGTTCCATATTTCAATTAGTTTTTGATCTCGCTCTGCGCAGCACACAATTTATAGCAGATGATTGTCCCTTTTTGGCTCTGTTCGCAGATGACTTGCCAGTCTGTTCGTCGTTTTGTTTCTGTCAGAGAATGATACCTACCTAGTAGCAAACAAACTCATTATTATTCCCTCATGTTAGCAGGCGATGCGTCTGGTAGCGGTATTTTATAGCGAGTTCGTTTCACACGCACTGGCACCGTTCGAGTTCTCTCCCAGAATGCATCGCACTCGCAGAGTGTTGCACTGAGAACTAGCCTCAAACGAATTCGCCAAATGCACCAAGTGCGGAAGACTGATGCTGCCGCCATCTATGTTGTAGAAAGAATACCGACCTCAAACCGAAACTGGCGCCTTGCTGTTCGGAGTGATGGGTGGGAATGCGAGAGTACAGTCGCTACCAACGTTTATCTACAAACGTTGGTCACTGCAGCCTTTAGTTTATAGTTGCGATTACTTCAAGCAACACGGCTGTCATAGGGATAGTTACAGACGGCGTAAATTTCCGCAACCAGCTGTCTACAAACCAGCTGGTTGCGATCTTTCAATTCTCATAACCGTTTACACTGAAGAAAATGGATGATGCTGTTCGAGCAGAAGCTTGATCCATTTCAGCATGGCATTATGCGTGGACCACTGAAAGGGTACGCCTTAAAACTAGTCTGCTGGAATGCCCAGCAAAACTTTTCGATTTCGATCGTCATTACAGGTGGATCAGATATCAGCTTTGGTGAGGGCGTCGAGAACGAGAGCTTTCTCGAACAAAATATGACGGGGCAAGTTAGCTGAAGTAGGTAAATGTTAAACATGATGATGTTGCCCAAGCCTCGGGTAAAATCACTAAATTTAGCTTTCTCTGATGCTTATTGGGCAGTCAAAGTTTCTGCTGGAGCAGTTTTGTCGACAAATGTTCAATTTTTCACCCGCGCACGTTGGTGATAAACATCTCGGGGGCCGCTGATGCATTTGTTCTGAGCATTTCTTTACACACTGGTATATTTCAGCGTTTTTATGGCAACAGAGCGACTTAAAACCTCCAAATAAAGCACAGTTTGTCAACTGCTTCCTTCATGAAATAGGAGACGCTCACAGTTCAAGCTCGCGTTTGATTCCGTTGCCCGCGGGACGCAATTTCTATCAGAAAATCTACTTTTTTTCCTTTCAGTTCTGCGACACATCGTAGCAGACAAACTTTCGTCATCTGCTCCAGCACCTTGCCGGCCTAGCCGGAGCGAAGCACGACGGGATTGCATTTTGGCGCAATCTCGATTTTCTCAGTGCAGCGAGTGCATGCACGCGTGGGGTGTCAGAAATGAAACAAACTCGGAGAGTGCAACCAGTTGTGGAGTGCCGGCTGAAACGAACCCGCTCCACGCTGCGAGTGGACACGCGTGGGCACGAGTGCCGTGAAACGAACTCGCTAATACTTCTTCAGTGCAAGCCGGTTGAGACCTCAATGACCAAAATCCGGCTCTCGGTGAGATGGAATGGCAAACTGAGAATGATTTCATGACCAGGGGCCAAACAAATAACAGGTGCATTGTATGGTGAGAGTATTAGCACCGAGAAGTTTGGGTGGCGGGCGACCTTTTACAGCGAGCCAGGCTGACGTCCTGCTGAGGACAAAATTTACCCCCTCGCCCTACAAAGGCCGAGACGGCGTTAGCTGTCAGCTTATTACTTTCGTTTTTTTTTTTTTTTTTTTTTTTTTTGTGCGCATTTTACGTAGGAAATGTGAATTATTATATTCGGCCTTATTGAGGTATGGTCTGTAGCTGCAGGCGAAACTTCAACCAACATTCCGAGCATGGTTTCCAGGGCAGACAGTGCATGAATCACAGATGGTATATGAAAAGGAAGAAATGCCACCACACTTGCAGGAGCATTGCAATATATTTACATCCCGCACAATCAACGCTGCTGATGATTTGAATAAATTAAGAGGTTTTTTTCAACTTTGTTTCTAAACAAAAACGTCTCAGCGAAAAAGCTGCACTCTGCTCGAGCAACATGTTAAATATATTCTGGGCCATGGGGGAGAAAATTACAAGTGAGACCGCTCAAAGGCCTTTGACTTAAATGCCATTTGTATACCCGCAAAGCGGGGTCTGATGTTCTCCTAAAGCGCGAGACAAATGGACGGCAGAATCATCCGATCCGACAGTCCGAACGCCGCTCCGAATTGAGACACACGCACACACTTCCGATCTTGCAAGCGACACAACGATCCGTTCGGCTCCGCCCAGGAGATCCAACTTCCAAGCACTCCAGCGGAGGTCCGCGTTCATAGATCTCTAGTCCCAGATTGATGGTTTAGCTCGCACGAGCGAAGCTAGGAGCTCGTTCTTGTTAGCGCGTGCATTCTTTGCCGGGGCCATCTTTCTCGAATGGATCAGCGGGATCCACGCGTCCGGCTTCCCGTCGCCCGTCCCGTTTTCTTATTCGTCCCGACAGACCAAGTATGTCATCATGATGTCCGCGCTAGCTGTGCTGTCATTGGCTGGACGCATCCGACAATCCGTCCGCCGTGCAAAACTATCTGGCGCGTTTGACGCATGTCGGATCGCCGATCTGACGCATGATGCGACCAAATTTTTCGGATCAGGCAGTCGTACTGTCAGATCGGACGTCGGATCGGATGGATTTTTTGCGCATGTGTCTCGTGCTTAACTCATGAATCTGCAAAGAACAGAATTTCAGTGTCTGAAATACTTACACCGCCGCTTCCACAACCCCTTGCACAACCGCCTCATATCGTGTGGAGGGGGCGTGGGGGGTTCATCGACGGGAGTTGCCTCCACCGATAGCTTTCCATACTTATAACCCAATTATAAGGGTAAACGTGACAAACACGGTTGGAAAAGCTATGAAAATTCTTTCGGCGTAAGTCTCACCCAGCGCCTTTTACACTGGGTAAACGAAGCCCCGCTTCTCAACGTGCTTACAGCTCACAACGGCCGATGTTGACGGTGCCTTTCCCATCCTTAGTCTGACTGTCCATGCTCTTTTTAATCTCGAAGTTTTCGGGTGGTAGAATATGATACCAGCTTCTTTTTGGAAATTACATTGCAGCGCTGAACAGTAGGTCAGCATGATCACAAACCTCCGATCGTGAGGAAACGGGCGCAGGGAAGCCAGCCAGATGCCAGAACGCGAAGCGGAGTCCGTCACCAGACGTCACGGTACACCTGACCCAATCAAGACGTGGCGACCGCAGCGACACTTGTGTTTGCTCTGAAGACTAATAGTACGCCGTGCAAGCAATACCATTGATCTCCACGACAATTTGCTGGATCGCGTGTCTCCGCTTGGTCGTTGCAGCTCAGGTGCGGCCACCGGATGGCCACCTTGGGACAAAGATTATCAGTCAACCTTTTGGAGCGTTGCGGAGGCTGGGCGGCAGTGAGCTGAAGACATGTTTTCTGCTCGTTCGTTGTCATTTACCGAAGAAGTTTGTTAAAACCCCGAACGGTGAGAATTGCGTTTGAGAACACGTGGAAATTTTTACGAAAGCTCAGCACCGCAAGAAAAAGGGGCAACTCGTCTAACGCAAGTCTTACCGTTCTGGCGGCATGATCAAAGCTTCCTTGGCATGCCAAAGTGCTGCATCTTTGTCTTCGCACACTTGAATACCGATCAAGAATTAACGCCGTGTGGATTTGTTTCGTGAGTGCAAAGAGCATGAAGATGCATGTGCCTCTGGAGCAGCATTTTACTTTACTCTTACGACTGTATTTGTAACTTGCGGCACTTGCAGTCCAGAAGCGGGCATGATCCAGTGGCGACAAAGGAGGGGTAGGAAGCTATGGCGACGACGACAGATTGCACACAACCATATGGACGGGCCACGTTTGAAAAACTTCAGATATCGCCGCTTCATAATTTTGCCTTCGAAAACCTACCTTCTTCCACAGCATTGCTCCATTTGTGCTGTCATGTGATCCATTTAAATAGATTTGGAACATAGCCATGGTTAATCCATAATAGCAACCACCGATTTCGTTTCCTATTGATAGCAACTCGCTGGAACAGCTGGGTGATAGAGAAGACGCCTATGTGCGACATACCTTCAAAGCTCTGCCATGGCATCGATTCTTGATAAGTATCCAAGCGTGAAAAGGCACAGAGACGCAGCAGTTTGGCAGGCCCAGGAAGCTTTGATCACGCCGCAAGACCGGCGAGACTCGACGTTCGACAAGTTGTGCCTTTTTCTTGCGGTGCCGCGCTGTTGCAAAAAATTTTATGCGATTTCAAAGGAAATTCTTATTGTTTACACATTGCGAGCGTTTGGCGCTCCTTTCACTAAACAGAGGGGAGCGCCGCCGGAGACTGACACTCGAGCGTGCTCTTCGTGCTCCGAGCATTTCTTGGAGCACAAGTGACTTCCTTGCGCTCCGTGATGTCACGTCCACAAACAAGATGGCTGTGCCATTGTTGAGATTGTTGAAACAAAAGGCGTAGCCGGACAGCTGCTCCTTTTCAGTCATTAGTGGTTAATCCAGCAGGTAAAAACAATTTGATTTGAAAGCCAAGACAGCAATTAGTATTCCGGAAAAGGTTTGTTCATGTGCTTTGCCCGAGAACAAAGTGATCTATCGAACGAGCGTGCTGATAGCTCGGCGACAGAAAAGTTGCCGGCCGAGAAGACAGTGGGACGGCTGCCCTTTTTAAACTGCTTAGTCCAGCTGCAGCGAATAAAGATACTTAGATTGGAAAGCCCAAGCATCAGTTAGCATTGCGGGAAAGGTTTATTCATGCATCTCGCCTGAAAACGAATTCATCTATTGAATGGAAGGTTACCGACAGCACAGCGACAGAAAAGTTGTTGAGATGAGAAGACAGTCGGAGCGCTGCCCATTCTAAAATGCTTTGCCCAGAGAATCAAGATACTTCGAATGGAAAGCCGAAACATCATGTTCATGTCTCGCCTGAAACGAATTGACGTGCTATCTATTGAACGACAGTGTTCCGGTATCGGCATAGCACATCAACAGCTTCCATCGCATTCCGTATCGCTGCAATACGGAACCACGAAATATCTGGCAAGTGTGAGGATTTCGTGCGTTGACAAACGGGTTCAAGAATGTTGTCTTTAATTCAAATATAAACAGCTTGCACGGTCAATAAATAGATCAGCCAAGGTGCCTTTCCCCGCACGTGCTCGAAGCGAGTCTCCGAACCTCTCAGAAATACTTAAACGTTCGTAGAAACTTCATAACGTCGCCGTCTCTTTTACTTTGTACCCTGCCGCTCTACACTGGCTTTAAATAATTTACCACCGAAATAATTTTGGCTTCTCCCACCCGTATCCACGGGATGCCAGGTTTGTCATAACCGTGCGGTGGGAAGGAGCTTGTGCGGCTTGTCAATAGATTCGGTGTGTCGCGCTCCTGTACGCCATGCGCCGTTTAGTTGCTGTGCCTGTAGTATGGATCTCGGAGCGTCAGAGTAGGAGTAAAGGAGTGTGGACTTAAAGGGGAGCTGCAATCATACTTAAGCATCTACCTCTTTTGCGGTTTCCACGTCTCTTTGGGTTCGGGTAAGCCAGCGGGCACGGAGAGAATAACTAAATATCAGTGAGTCATATTTTAACCGGACGACGCGGAAACCTCTTCCACCTACGAGGGCGACCTGCATTGCCGAAAGCGCGGAATATGTGACGTCTTGATCCTGGGCTTACTACTGGTCAGAGCCGCTAAAAGCTTTTTTTTTAGTCGATACAAAATATAAGTGTCGCGAACCGTTTCAATTATGTATGGAAGTAGTTTTTGTTCAGTATTTTAGATCAGAAAAGAAACAAATGCAGTTTATAAAGTACGGAAACAAGAAAAGACCCGTCGACAAACCCGCCACCAAGCGGTGAAAAAAACGGCGCATACAGTAAAACCTCGTTATAACAAAGTTGAAGGAGCGGTCGTAATTATTTCGTTATAACCATTAGTTTGTTATAGCCAATGTTCATTTCTTCCCACTATTAGCAAGCAAGGGGAATTATGATTGCTTTGTTATATCCCGTTTTGTTATAACGAGGTTTTACTGTACTAGAAAGGCGTAGTGGGATGAGGCTCCGACGAACAATGGGCTTAGAAAGGTCCCGGATGTACGCGGTGGCGCTGCGGTCGTATACCGGCTCGAGGATCTGACCGGTTCCGAGCATTCCCAAGGCTTTCGGCGCGGGCTTGGCTGGCGATTTGACCCTTTGGCGGTATGGCAGCGCCAAGTGGCTCCCGTTCTGAACTGATCTTTACCCCGTGTTTATCGTCGTTTGTGGCCAATGAAGTGTTATGCCGAATTAGTCTTTAATCGCGCGGCAAATGCAATGCGAGCTGCCCTGGCCGCCCACTTCATACAGCCTAGTCAACACGTGCTTTAGTGGCACCCTCTCGAGCCGTCGACACTGAGTGCGGCAGCCGTGAGCGCTCGATGAGCTCACTACTTCACGGCCACTCAAACCAGGACCTATGACGTCATGAAGGATGTTATTTTTTGCTTGTTTTTGAAAGTCTAATTTGCCTATAACTTTTAAAATAAAGCGAAATTTGAGAAAAGTTTCTTTAAATTACTAAGTTCAGTGCGCTCAGGTTCGGTCCAAATTAAAAGCCAGTCAAAAAGTTATTGCAGGGCCACTTTAACGCTCCCAAATGACGACAAACGAGCAAAAAACATGTCTGCAGCACGCTGCCGGGGAGCCTCTGCATCGCTGCAAAAGGTTAATTTTCCGTGTCCCAAGATGGTCGTCCGGCAGCCGCAATCACGGAGCGGGGAAGCGCAATTTAGCAATTGTTGTAGAGATCAGTAAACAAATATGGAATGCATACCCTCCTAGCATCCATCAGGTTAGTGACTGCACAGCCAGTCACTAACCTGTGCAGTCTATATGCCCATCAATATCAACGCATGTAGCCATTTGCAGGCAGTCGCATCCTTTCGAAGATCAATCTGGCCTTCGTCAGGCACCAGCTTTCGCTCTCAGCACACAGCCACTGTTCGTGGGCTTCGAGGCTGCTCGCATCTTCACCCTCCACAGGCGGGGCAGCCCCGGTCTGTAAATGTAGAATATGAATATGGCAGGTATTATTTGATAACACTTTATGTTTTGGCCGTGTAAAAAAAATCTGCATTCCATTTTCTAACATATCTGTTATGAAATAACAAGGTCAGGTGGAACGGCTCGAGTTCGCTGACTGAAAGACAGAGGGCTTAGCCTGAACCAATATCCTAGCAGCCTTTGATATTGGTGTGGGGGGAGAGAAGGCTGAACTTCAAAAGATGTATTCAAATGATTCTCTAAATGCTTAACTCCAAAGTTTCAGGCTGCTGCACTTTAACGTTCTGAACTTTTTCCAACAGATATTTGCGCTGTCGCTAACCATGTTCCATTTGCCAATTTTTTACACGCCCCTTTTCCTCCAATCAGAACAGCACGAGAGTCCGCCGTGAACAGACTCGGCATCATCGTGTGTCATATATCCCCGATGATTGCCTTCCCCACTAAGATGCATTAAAGCCAAGGCTCGAGCACAAGCTCATAGCATCGCTAGATGGTCGCACTGCACGAACCCTCGTGCAGCCTGAGTATCTACTAGTACTGGTAAAAGCGAGCGAGTTGAAAATGAATACTTAAAATCGAAAGAATAAAGCGCGAGGGACAAGCCCAGGACAACCACGTAAAGCCTGGTTCAAACAGTTGCGTTTGACCGCGTTGCGGCTGCGAGAAACCAGGACATCCCTGCTGCTTATATCGCGTGCCAAGATGATTCTTTGAATTGGAATCCACGCTTCATACGAAGCACAGATGTGCCGGTGACTCGTTTTCGGTTCTAAACGCAACGCAGACAAACACACTGAAACGCAAGTGTAGGAACCGACCATTACAGTACAGGCTCACAGTAAAGCTGTGAGCCCGAACCGTCTCGCACGTCTAGCCTTCGCTTTAGTACATCTCAGGATGAGACGGAATGTATCATAATAGAACCGATGTGGTCTCACCATTCTGAGCAGAAGTGCGTGAGTAACCGATGCTATTTTCGTGGTCGCTTGCACGTAAACAACCAAGGAGCTTGTACACAACGCCGGCATTCATCTGGCTTGAAAACAACTTGAGCGTTGGCTTGGCTTGGATGTCAGCTGCCCATTGTGCTTACTTGAACTTCACGAAATCCTCTAAATTGAGCAGGCTGCTTCTTGACTTCTGCTGTCGGTGCGTATGTCTGCAATTCGGCGGTTTCCGAGTTCGACGATTCGGAAATCATGGGTGTACCACCGCAACACCCTCTTAACACGATTTCGGTAGCCGTAGGGTGTAAAAAGGATGTACGAAGGGTGTAGGCCTTTCCGTACACCCTTGAATATTCAAAACATCATGTAAAAATGGTGTAGGAAGGGTGTGAGCTCGGAAAAACACCCTTCTAACACGAACATGGGTGTTGAAATTTTTAGTGTGTATAACTGCAGGGACTTCCAAGAGTGGTATGAATGCGGCTCTTCCAAGAGTGATATGCATGACCGCATCCAAGGGAATCGACGTACTGCGACAGGCGGAGTAGAGCACAAAGGTGAAAAAAAAATTACAGGATTATTCAATGGTGGATTCTTAGAGAATCCTTTAGCACTGATCTTGGGAAACGTCATGCACGTCCCCATTTAAGAAACGCTTACGATGACCCCGTAACAAGGCGAAAAAAGGCAGCAATATATAAAGGAAGCAAAAGAGAAAGGCAAAAGAGAAAAGTGAAGGGGTCAATATTCGTTTCCTAAAGAGGGACGTGTACGGAGCTTAAAAGGGTCACGCTAACGCATTCCCCGAGAATCCCTGCAGCAATGGATCTTCCAGTAACTTTTTTATAAAGCTTTATAGATTTGTTTAAGAAAGCCGTGAAAGCTATTCTTATGCATTTTGTGCAGGTGAGTTGCACAGCTTGGGGGACTAGTATATGGTGCTAATCGTAACGATCAGTCGGCTAATTAAGTGAAATTTGTTCACTATATAGCTTTTCAATTAGTGAAAATCGATATATGGCTTAAATAAGTAACTTGCACAGCTTCATCGCAAACCACCAAATATAATTTTTAGAAATACTCTTAGCGCGTTCGAAGCGAAGAACTGCGCTAAAGATATAACTCGTGCAGCAGGTACAAGGCCGGGCTTTGAAATAAGGGACAAAAAAATCGCGCGGGTGAATTATCTCACCGTTAGCCTCGCGTCTGCTGCACGAGGGGTAATTTCAGCGCAGAACTGCGCTTCTCACACGTTCAAGTTCTTTCTGAAAATGAGTAGTTCCTTTTGTATTGATGACGCTCACCATGTTTCTAAGCGGAAGCATACGTTTATTTCCTCTAAATGAAAACAAATTAACAAATGTTACCTAATTAGCTAACCGACTATTACGACAATTCTTCTATCTTATGTCCCCTTGGCCGTATAACTCACCTGCGAAAACCACATGAGTGCAGCTTTCACTTTTTATTAAACAAATCTATAAAGCTTGAAAAAAAAATCTACATGGTTACAGGCTACACGGGAGGAATAGTGCCCATATGCAAAACAACGTTGAAAATATATTCACAATTTAGCCGTGAAAACCGGTTTGAATCGCAAGTTTTGATTCCTGGAGCTGAACCGGAACTGAACTGAAAGCCGTGAACCCTAACCGTAACAGAACAGATAAGAATTTCAGATCGACACTATGGCAGGCAATACAATTGGCAGGTGTATAATATGCTTTCGGACAACACTGAATATTAAATGTGTTAGCAAAGCCACTACGGTGGTGTGCGCCTTAATAAATTTCCTTTAATTATTTTTTTAGAAGGAATGTGGTTACACTAGGCGCAATTTAATGTTACGATTACAGGAATGACGACGGTTTAAAAAAAAAAAAGGCTAAACTAATGTAACCACTTTTTGGAATGCCACAGCGCTTTGATATAATTATAAGTCAGTTTTCCCGTTTTTGTGAAATGATTTTAGAACGGGACACAAAGAACTCCAGTCCCTATTGGCTTATTTGCCTGTTAAATACCATTCTTTTAAATGTTCGTTTACTGGATGTATGCCCTTTCGAAATTTTTCTATTGGCTCTATAGATTTTTACAGTGTAAAACAAAATCATAGTAACAGATCAGCAAATTGTTATTAAGAACTTTTCGACTTTTAACACTCACGAGCTTTTTTGACATAATTCCTACCTTCAATTTCTTTTTTGGACCAGTGGCGTACAGATCCTGCAAAATACGAAGTAATGCTTTTTTATTTCCTCTTCCGGCTGGTGTGATTCTCAAGACGATTTGAAAGTTTGTGTGTAACGTACCACTCAGTAGAAGCAACATGTAGAGTACAGATGCCCCTATGATGAATGAGGAAGTACAATAATTGGGCTGAAATTGGAAAAAGGACCAGTTAATTCTGGATGTCGCTAAGCAAGCGTTGCTGAATTTGAATTTGAGAAGGCGCTTATTTAAGTACTCTCTAGTATTTATTTATTCCGAATTACCCCGTACCGCGATAAATTACTGCAGGGGAGAGGGTATAAATACAGTCGCGTAAATTGGTTAACTAATTTTCATATAAAAAGAATGAACCAGCAAATAACAAAAACAGATTGCGCTAACCAAGCCAATTCACCGCACGACAAAAACAAAACGAACGACGCACAGACGAAACGCATGTTCTTTAGCAGATGAAGCTTCAGAATAAGCTACCCTTTTCCTCCCGTTCATCACCCACCCCCTGTGCGCGGGTAGAGAGCCTAGATTGACAAGAGTGTCCATCTCAATTTATGAATTGCAATTTAATGGAGGACTCCTCCGGCGGAGGTTCTTGTTGTAAGCGTTGTTGAATGGTTGCGTATATCCGATCGCCTGGAGCCCCAACGCGGCCCGGGAAAAAAGAGGAGAGAAAGGAGGACACACTAGCAACGGCGCTCACGCCAGATTGGCTGATCGGCAACGCGCGGGAACTTGACTTTCGGATTCGGACGGCGTCTATCACAGTTGGGTGTGCTAGCCCAGCCCCCTGCCTGTGTTTACAGCGCTTCGCGGCGACAGTCTACGGCTGCTCATTATAGAACTATTCGCCGCCTCCGAAAAGAGAGACCCATACCATTAAGATCAGAGAAGTTTTGTCGACAACATTCGTATTTTTTCTTTGCTACTGGTGAAAAAGAAATGTCGTAAATATCGCCAAATTACTCGACAAAATAAAATGTTCTAGAGAAAACCAAATATAAGCCCACACTCCGGATCGAACCGGGGTACGCTGCGCATGAGTCAGACACCTTACCACAAACCTACGCTACCGGTTTGGAAACTTGTTGTAACCGCTGCCTTTATTGATGTGGCAGCGTCTATCTCCACGAGCCAGCCAATCTGGCGTGAGCGCCGTTGCTAGTGTCTATAGTTGCTAGGGTGCCCTCCTTGCTGTGTATTATGTTTGTGTTTGCCACGTTTAGCGAACACTACCTATTGAGCCGAGGCAACGGCGGGCGGACGCAACCGGAAGCGCCGGCGGGAAAGAGCGAGCCACGGAGAAGCACAGGATGCCTGTAAAACAACAGACTGAGCGCGGTGGCAGACTAAAGAAGGCGCTTCTCAACCAATTGTAACCTCAAGAGTTAAATGAATATATCATTGCATTATCCTAAATTAACCGGTACATCAGAATGGCGACGAGGATGGAATCCATGCAATAAAAAACGGATATAAACAACTGGACGACATCGGAACAATGGAGACAGCCGTAACATGAGTGACGCCCCATCTGAAACCTAAAGAATGCCTCGCAATGGGAAAATTGGTGAGTTCTGTCAGAAATAGGAATCATGGTCTTTGTGCATCGAAAAGATTGAAGTGTTCTTTCCGAAGGACATTTGAAGATCAAAGCCAGTCGAAGTTCTCTCTATTGTCGGACGCAAAATTAACGGACTAAGACGGAACTTGGAGGCACCTGCTCAACCAAGCACGACGACGTACGTACAGACCGTCCAACTAGTGCAGAGCCACACCGACCCGACGCGCAATAAAATGGTTGAGCGCTACAAATTCCATAACCAGAAGCAGCTGGAATCCCCAAACCTTTGCAGATTACGTAGCTGCGCTAAAACAGCTTTCACTGCATTACATTTCGGTTTTTCCCTAAACGACCGACCTCGAGACAAACTCATCGACGGCATTAAAGGGACAATGAAGGCAATTTCGGACATCTTTTTGACGATTGCATTGGGTTACAGGCACGTCTCGAGCCACATCGGCCAAATTTCAGCCGAAACCGGCGCTTGTGTGCCGCGCAAGTCAATTAAACAGTCGCGGTAATAATCGTACCGGGATCGACTGGGGCGACGCCCCGAGAGTTACGGGCGAAGCCAGGAGAAGCGGAGCCCACGTGACCGATGCGGGGCCAAGGAGCGTGACGTCACAAGAGACGCGGCAGCGATTGGTCGAGACGAGGGACGTGCCGTTGGTCACGTTTTGGTTCGCAATTTTCAGGAATAGTGTTATAATTTCCGCTAGAATAACCATAAAAAGTATAAATCGGACCGGAAATGATTACTAAACCGTAAATAAAGCGGCATAATTGTTTTTTTTTCTTTTATACGCTCGACGGGAAACGGCCAACGAGCAAGTATGGGCACTTCGGCATGCGGGCCGCTCGTTACCGGCTGGGTGGTCTACCTCGGGTGATGGCGGAGGCCGCCGCACACGAACTCCCGTTCCGTGCGTGTTGGGTCATTGAACGGAAGCTCGAACTCGCTTGCGAGAGTGGCATTGCCGTCATGTTGGCAGATTTTACGAAACGACGCGCCACCGCGCTGCTATAACCCACCGCGGTAACCAGAGTCTTGGTCTCCTAAATACTACCGATACCGACTATTCACACTTGACGTTACTCCTCACGTCACCTCCGTTTTCGGAGGCCCAGAAATGAGAATGGAGATTGTTCAGTTTCGGTTTCTTTACTCCTTTCGTAGGCACAGAAATACGCGTCACAAATGTCTACGAAAAATTGGGGAGCATGCTATGTTCCCAAGAAGCATAAAAACACCATTTAAAAAAAATTTAATAAAATTTTCTTCATTGTCCCTTTAAGTACGAAAGCATTCTCGAAGAGCTGCTGGCTGAAGCGATGCTGACATTCAAGGCAGGATTGTATAATGCCGCTTAGATGGACGTTTTGAAGGATGATGCGAAGCAAATAAGGAGCGATACTGAGACCCAACAAGAGGTCAGTCGTTCGGCGCAAATACGGACACACAAGACGTCACCTCCAAAAAAAGGCAAGCGAGGGAAAAGAAAACTCGCACAAGCACGACCCCACGTCACTGTTGTAGCAAAACCAATCACAACCCCGAAAACTGCTTTGCAAGTGACAAGATTTCTAAAATATGCGGAAGAACAGGAAACTTGTAAATGTTCTGCCGTGACAGGAAACGAGGTCCAAAAGACTCAAGAAGAAAGGACAAGCCAAACTTCGTTAAGTATGTAAATACACAGAGGTTGGGAAATGAAACACAGTTTTATTTCATCGACTGAAACTACCCGAAACCAGTCACAGTAACTGTGGAGGTTTGCAACGAACGTCTTTAGATGGAGATTTCCACAGGCCCACCCGTTACTTTGATCAACTTGGAGACGTTTCAAGAAATTTTTCCAGGCACCCAGTTGAAACCGTTGGATACAACGCTGAACCCGTACACCGGTAAGCCCATCATTACAAAGGGAATGGTTCAAGTGGAGGTGCGGTACGACGGGCAAGTCAGCGTCATGAAATACAAGTGGTGAAGAAATGGGACCTCCCATACTGCGACGGGCATGGCTTCAGGATTTTCAAGTGAGCTGGAAGGAAGTGCACAACGTGCGTGCATGAACCTTAACTCTCGCAAGTGTGCCACAGAAACACAGTTCCATCCTTGAAGGTCCGGGAGAACTCAAGGGCAACACCGTGAAACTATGCGTGAATGATGATGCTAAACCAAAGTTTCTTATACCAAGGTCAGTTTCATCCGCCCTTCGACAAAATATCGAAGACGAGCTGGATCTTCTTGAGAAGGATCACATAATCCTTCCTGCGATGATGAGTGAGTGGGCGACTCCAATCGTTCCACTGACGAAGGCAAACGGGCAAGTTCGCATATACAAGGGTTACAAGGTTTCACTCAAGCCGGCCTTCAGGCCAGATAGGCACCCACTACCGAAGACTGAAAATCTGTTTGTGAAGCTTACCTATGGGGAAAAGTTTACCATGGTGGATTGCCAAGGAGCCGGCTTCCAGATTTTTTTAGCAGCAGAAACAAGCAACCTCACTGTGAGCAGCACACAAAGGAGCTCTATAAGGTGAACATTTCTGATTCCAAAGGCAATAACATATTTTATTCCCTTTGGAATAAAACCAGCATCAGCTATCTTCAAACGCGTCATCGAAGAACTTGTTAAGAACTTGCCGTAATAAGGGGCATTTCAGGATCACATCCTGCTAAGTGGCAAGAACAATCAACATCAACTGCGAAACCTGGACATCGTAGTACAAACTCAAGGAAACTGTCCTCTTGGCAAAAGAAAATTGCTACTTTATTGAGGACTCCATCGACTACCTAGGACACGTCTTACACAAACAAGGGATCCTCTCTAATCCCAAGAAGTTTAATGCGATCCTACCAGCGAAGACGAGCAAAGACCAAAAATAACTCAGACGATTTCCGGGATTGCTGAACCACTACGGTTAGTCCATCAGCAACACAGCCGACATCCTGCATCTGCCACAGAAATCGTTGGGATAATGTAAAACGTGGGAACATTAGAAAGATCAACTTACCATTCAAAGTTTGCTAGTGCGCTATGGCCCTGCACTTGCTCTGGAACTGCACTCTGGTGCATCGAGCCATGGCATTGGTGCAGTACTTCAACAAGCACTACCCAACAACCAAGGGAGGCCGATCGCCTTCATGTCAAGAACACCCTCCAAATGTGACCGAAACTACTCTCAGATTGACGAAGAAGCGCTGAGTCTAGTTAAAAGAGTAAGTAAATTTCTCCTGTATTTGTTTGGACGCCACTTCACGTTGTGAACGGGCCCCTAACCCCTGGTATTGATTTTCAACCTCAGTAAGGGAATCCCAGGGAAGGTTGCACCAAGAATGCAGCGATGGGAAATCATCTTGTTAGGGTATGATTTCGACCTATAGTATATGTCGACTGATAAGATGGTAGTCACTGACACACTCTTGAGACTCCCAATGACTGACAAGGGCCCTATAAAATCAGAATCTACAAGAATGGACGAAGTAATATGTCTCCATCTACAAATGTTTCAAACACTTCCACTGACACGTAAAAAGATCAGCAGACAGACACGAAAGGACACCGTGGTGTCTAAAGTTTTATGACTCACCGTGGATGGATGACCCGAACAAGTGAATTCCGATAACCTTAAGCCTTGCTTCACTTGCATAACGGAACTAATGAGGGGCTTGATTGGTTAATGTGGGGAACATGCGTCATCGTACCCTCGAGGCTCCAGGTACCGAAAACACGTTTTGAACGACTTCCATGAAGGTCATGTGAGAACGACAAAGATAAAGGGACTCGCAGGACACTACATCTGGTGACCGCTTTTTTGTAATGATATCGAAACGATGGTCCGAAGTTGTAGGCCGTGCCAAAAAGTGAGCAACGAGGCACCCAAAGTTCCCATACACCCTAGAGAATACCCAAAGGAGAAATAGCAACGCCTACATGCACACTTCGAAGGACCCTTTCAAGGAAGGAATCTCTTGGTGATCATTGATGCATATTGGAAGTGCCCCGAGGTAGTGCCCATAACATCGACGACTTCCCCGAAGGAAAAATCCATCAATGTAACCCTGTTTGACAGTCAATGTTTTCTAGTGGACCGCTGACTGTGCCTGACTGTACGTCAAGCATGTCTGATTGGCCAACAAGTTACTCTGACCGACAGTCAAACTCCAGTCAGACCCCGCTTGTCGGCTTTCTGATGGTTTCCTGGTGGCAGTCGGCCGCCGCGAAATGCCATCAGGATGTCTTGGTGGTGATTCTGACTGTACATCGATTGTCTCTGACTGTACTTCAGAAAGCTTTGACTCGCAGACAGACGTACGGTCAAAGGACGTAAAGTTCGTTCGGGTACCACTATTTGGTCAAATCTATGAATACGAAAAGTAATCTGTGCACGAGAAAACGATTTCGGGACGTGAGCCCATAAAACCGCTGACGTTAGAGATATGACACGCAACCGACCGACAACCTTGATCAGAAGCCCGCCGAGCGCGCGAACACGACACTTCGCACTTCGCTTCGCCCATAGAGGCTTCGCCGAGCTTTCATGAACGATCGCTCTCGACTCGTTTTGTTTGCCCGCTCGCTCCAACCTGTCGATCCTGCCCGGGCTCTACAATGTCTTATGTTTTAGTAGAATTTCTACTCGACAAGACCCAGCCTGTTGTGAGTTCCGACGATGTAAGGGACTTTAGCGGTGTAGTTGAAGACGACAGGGTGTACCAGGGGGGCTATGTTGCGCTTTTTGCACTCCCAGGAGACTAGGGAGAGGGAAGTGATGTCAACGACTCAGCAAACGCAGATTGGGTGTTGATTTCGTTTTCTTCTGTCAACATCCAATCTGCGTTTGCTCTAGTCGTTGACGTCACTTCCCTCTTCCAAGTCTCCTGGGTGTGCAAAAAGCGCAACATAGCACCCCTGGTCTACTGGGCCGGTGATGCGCGAACAAAAGGATCGTTCTACGACGCGAAAGTTCTACGACGCGAAAGTACGCTACATGGCAGGTGAGTAGAACTGAAGTACGGCGAGTGATGTACGAGTGCTTTGCATAACATGCTGACGGCTTAACTGCATTTGCAGCCAAAGAATTTCGTATAAAACGAATAGTCAAATCGAGTTTTTGTAACGGTGGCGTAGCATAGTGGTTAAAGTGTCCGATTTGTACGCATGTGGTCGCGAGTTCGATGCGCGGTAATCCTGCTTTCTTTTTTCTCGAACATTTTGTTTTATCGAGGCATTTGGCGATATTTATGAGTGCGTATAGCTTTACTCTTGTATAAATGCTGACCTTGTTGATGAAATTCCCTTGGCAGTGGCAGTCAGACGTCATCTGATGGACCATCAGATGACGTCTGATGGTCCATCACGTTCCACCAAGCCTGCAGACTGGCAGTCAGTGTCCCAAATTACGTAGCTTGATGGAATTTTCAATAGGGTCGGCAGACACCTTAAGATTGTTTCTAACTCTCTTTGCAAGATGTGAACTGCCATAAAAGATTGTGGCAGTCAATGACCCGCAATTCCGATCAAGCGAATTCCGGCATTTAATGACAAGAAGCGGAGTGCAGCAGTTATTCTCACCCCCGAACCACACCACAGCGAACGTTGCGGCAGAAAACTTAATGGGAAAATTCAAGAAGTCTGTCAACGCAAGCCTGAATTTGGGGCTGACCATGAAAGAGGCATGCAATAACTTCTTGATGGAAAACTGGGTGACCCGGACACGACAACTATACAACGACAACCACTTTACAAAACTCTCAAATCCGGAAGAATGTTTTTGCACTGCTGCTATAAACTGTAACGGGATGCTTTGGGATGCTTTGGGATTGTGGGCCGGAGAGTAGAGGGGGAGGGTGTGCTATGTACGCGAAAGTTCAGTCAATTGTCTTCTGGGAGAGGGGAGCTAGGGTATGTGTCTTTGTGGAAAACGTCAAGGTTGTTCAAGGTCATTTGACAATCGGGCTGGAAAGAGATGAGACCTTTGTTATCTTTTGGCATTGGAGGTCGAGATGGTCGAGAAGGTTGTGTTTTGAAGTTCGTGCAGTGTATATAAGAGGGTGACCAAATAAACTTGTCTTTAGCTGTGTTAGAGACGTGTCCTCGACTGTTCATTTTTTTCTACTTTGAAACTTTCCTCTTTTCCTGCCTGAGTCTCGGGCTAAGGACAAAATTGTTAATCTTTCAAGTCACTGCAATGGCGCAGATCGCGCGGGAACTTCCAATTCGGCTTTTGGAAATTGTTTCATAGAGCGCAGCTCGTGGGCTCCGGTGTCCGCGTTCGGCGGCGTCGCCATCAGCGTCGCCGTCGCCGTTGGCGTTACCACCCCGCTAAATTAAGCGGGAAATAGAATTGGTGTTGAGGTCACGTGACGTCAATTATCACGCTAAATCTAGCGGATAATGTGAATTTGTTCTAGGGTTACGCGACACGAAGTCATGCGACGCCATTTTTTCCGCTAAATTTAGCGAAAAAACTGAGTTGGTGTTGGGGACACGTGGCGTTAGTTTTCCAGCTAAATCTAGAGGGGAAACTGTAGGAAGAGGTGTTTATGGGGAGGAGGAGGATAGTAGGGTGTGGAGGAGGAGGAGGAGAGGTGGAGAAAAATGAGGTAGGGAGATAAGTAGGAAAATAGGCGAAGAGGGGAAGGAGAATGGTATGACGAGGGGAAGGTATGGAGGAGGAGTAGGGGCATACGGTCCCCTCCGTACCTTCCGCTCCTCCTCAAGAGCTGTGCTCTAATTTCGAATTACAGAGAATTCAGAGTACTTCACACAGTACTTCACAAATACTGAGTTCCCAAGTTTTGAATTTGGAGGGTGATGTCTAGGCTTAGCTTTGAATCGTTTCGGAAAAAAAAAAAATTATTACCCCAAGTTTTTTTGTTTGTTTTTTAATAAATCTAGGGAAATTGAATTTGTTTGTCAGATTAGCAGGATTGGGGGGGGGTGAAGGGAAGAGGTGCATTCTAGGGGGGGGGATGTGGAGGGAAACAGGAGGGGGAAGGAGGGGAAGGGAAGTGAGACAGAAGGGGGAGGAGACTCACTCAAGGAGGTTGAGGAGAGGGATTGGAAGGGAAAAAAGGGAAAGCAGAGAGAATTTGCCAGAGAAAATCCGTGTCTCATTGGACTCATACTGTCCCACTGCATTTATCGGGAAAGTTGATTTGGTGTGTCACACGACCAATGAGGGGGAGGGACAAAGGAAGAGATGGAGGGAGGTATTGCTAGAGAATAGGGGAGGGGGTTAGGACATGTATGTAATTGGAGGCAGATGGGAAGCGAGGGGAAATGAGGCAGATGATGAGGACACCATAGAGGCGGATCCGCTACCGATACCAATAAAGCCTCTGGGTAACCAGCCACCAACAGACGTCCAGACTGCTCCAGGACATTCAAATGTGTCACATGGTGACATGACTTATGAAGGGCGTTCTTGAAGCAAAAATTAGCAATCCCTCTTTAAACCAGTTTTGAGTGGGACGAACTAAAAGGCAGCAGGGGCTTGTTAGCTTTAGGTTGGTACATCCAACATGCATGATTCTCTCAGAAAGTCAGCTTGATGTCGAGAAAACGAATAGCACCATCTACCCACACCTCATGTGTAAGTTTAAGGGGATGAAGGGCATCACTAAATATAGTTAAGAGACTAGTATCCAACACCGGGTGGAAATGTGTCAAGTCATAGTTAAGAAGTACTAACAAATCATCAAAAAATCTAAAACTCTTCCTTACGTTATGGCTTGCGCCAATTTTAAGTGACATTTTTTAGCTTATCATGACAGAGTCCTTTCGGACTGCCTGACCGCTTTTAACGTAAGAAAGTGTTTTAGATTTGTTGATGATCTTTTCAGTATATCTTAACTCTGACTTTACAGTTTTCCACTCAATGGTGGATAGTCTCTTAACTATGTTTAGTGATGCCGCCCATCCCCTGAACTTTACGCACGAGGTCCCGGTAGATGGTGCCATTCCTTTCCTCGACATCAAGCTGACTTTCTTCGAGAATCATGTATGTTGGATGTACCAACCTAGAGCTAACAAGCTCCTGCTGCCTTTTAATTCGTCCCACTCAAAACTAGTTATGAGACGGATTGCTAATTTGTGCTTCAAGAACGCCCTTCATAAGTCATGTCACCATGTGACACATTTGAGTGTCCTGGAGCAGTCTGAACGTCTGTTGGCGGCTGGTTACCCAGAGGCTTTACTGGTATCGGTAGCGGAGGTGATCTTCAAAAGGCTTCGAGGAAATGGCAACACCCGTCCAGAAGAGGGCAGGACTAACCAAAGGATTGTAGTCGTGCATTATATGCACAAGACGGCGCATAACCTAAAGAAAATAGCAAGCCACATAGATAGTAAGATGGTCTTTTCTACGCCAGAAAAGCTAGCCAGGCTGAGCCATTTGGCAAACCCTTTCCGCAAAGCCTCGCTGGGTTGTGTGATAAGGCACAGAAATCCGATTGTTGTTTGTATTGAGGGCGTGGTGTATCACATTCCGTTAGCATGCGGTAAGAAATATGTAAGTCAGACTGGAAGATGCCTAAACGACAGGCTCCGGGAACATAGTCTGAACGTCAGAAACTGTCGTGATGGTCACCTTTCAATGCACTGCCATGACTGCGGATGTGAACCCTTGTTTGACGCATGCTCAGTACTGGCTAAACATAAAAATAGAACGTTTAGGGAAATTATCGAAGCGGACGAGATTAGGAGGGCAGGGGTGGGATGTGTCACCGTTGCTTCCATCGACCTTTTTGATAAGGAGGTGCAGTTCATGCGAGCGGTGGCAAGGCTTGGGGTTGGATGATTGTTAGGATCGAAGCGTGTATATATGTCTCATTTCCATGTGGATTAAATAGTTGCAGTCAGCGTTCGTGTGTGTCTTGTCTTTCTTTCTTTTGTCCTCGTCTAGAAAGTGATACCCTGGCTTTGGCAACCCAAGACCGATATCAACTAGCCCAGCATTCAGCACTGAAAGGTAACATTGATTCACAAAATTACTTGATTTCTCCATTCGTCGTGGAATCCCACCTCAGCCGTCGCAGCCTTCCGATGGAGCCAGTGGAGAGTTCTAGTACATCGTTCGGATACGTTCCCCGATAACGATACGATGCATGCTCAAAGGCGGAATATCGGGTATTGTTATCAGAGTTAACACCAAGAGGCATTATTATCTGCGCGACTGGTTGAACCGGCGAAAGCAAGCCTTCGACGCTTTTGATTGGCTCATTTGACTGCGCACAGAGTTAAACTTCTTAAATCATTAGGACCCATGAAATATCTAGCCGTCCAATTTAGTTGGAATTTTGTACTCGCATGTATATAGGCTCAGGAACAACATGTAAAACTTTCCGTGAGAATTTATTTATTTTTTCCAAACTTCTGGCACCGTAGTTTGTATAGAACAATGGGTTCTTAGAGTATCAAATCCAGTGGGAGTCACTTCTTTGCATGGAACTTCTTGAATCAACCATGCTTTACGCACAGAGTAAGATCGCAATTCTCGCAGGCGCACATCGATTTTTGGTGGCAAGATTGGCAGCGCAATTGCTTTGGGAGCTTGCATGGGAAGTGTCCATCTTTGCCTAGCACAACATCGAGGGCAACTAATGCTGGACCCTTTCGCGCTCCCTGGTTTTGCACACCAAGAAGCAGATAGTAGCGAGAAGTAATCCTGGTGAATGCCAGAAGATCTGCTCTTAAGTCTCCTGTGATCTGGAGAATTCTGGATACATCTTCCGCCGCTATGTTGAGGATTTGTGAGAACGACTCCCACCACTATTTTTTTCCCGGATACCAATCCGGTATTTGTTCGTAGCTTGATCTAAAATGTCTACATCTCCCATCTCACTGGGGTAGCTGCTGTACAACTTTGCTTGCGGAACTTTCACTTTTCTTGGCTCTGGAGCAGACCACCGTTTTACAAAGCATATTGGCTCAATGTCGACGTAGTTTGTTGCCATGGCGACTGCACTGTTATTTTTCATTTCACGAAGAGCACTTCAGCATCTGGATTGAAACACGAAAAGAATTGGCCTCTCTTCTTGCGTTCCATTTCCTTTTTGGAGGTGAGGGGACACTTCTTTTGGCAATTTTCACAAATTGTTTCAGTAGCACAAAATTCCTGTTGCTGCAGCATAACGAGGAGGTCGTGACTAACGAAAACATTGTCAAAGAACACGCCGTGGTACGTGGGAGTTGCGACAGCCTCAAGTATTGAACGTACAGAACGTGTTCCTAGCGGCCTGGTGTCTCTGGTGGAGGACTATCCGCAGTAAGTGTCAAATGCACAGCACTGACCTTCCTCACTGCACAGCATCCAGTTCTTGTATTCAAGACGAATCGGCTTCCCTCTAATGAACTGCTTGAAAGGGTGGTGACCCAAGTATTTCATCATAACTTATCAACAGAGAATGTCTCCTGAAAAATGCCATGTTGTATTAATTTTTTTGTCAAGTTCGTCAATGAATGCACCTTCTACATTTCATGTGTTGTTCCCGGAAGCAGGTCATTGTCGGCTAAAGCAAGAACACCGTTATGTCGAGGATCCGCTGCCTACTCATGGATGTGGAGACGCACGCGATGCGAACGTCTTCATCAAGGGACCAGTACACCCTTTGACTTGGAAGGTTGCGGGATCTACTCAACAAGAGAATACCGATGAATGTTCTCAAATCATCCAGGATAAAAGCAAAGCCGTGCTCATTTTTTTTTTGCTTGGCGTACATGTCAGTGTGTATGGCGATGCGGGTCAAGACTTCTTCATCCAGAATTCTGCTGAAGATTTTGTTTGGAGACTTGTCTAAGAAGTTAGACTTCAGATTCTCTTCTCGCTGCTCAGCCCCATTTGATGAAGATGACCACGTGTACTCGGGCTGCTACTGATCCAGCTTGGGTTTGTTAGCTTTGCTCGCTCGGCACGCCGCAGTTGGTTGTCAGCGTCCTTCTCATTCGCCTGGCATTGCACTCCTAGTGTACCTAAAACAAACATGCATACACTCAGTTTTTATGTCGAATGTCAACAGGACCTCCTCAATACTCATAAAATGTGAGTATCTTACATGATACATCATTCACTTGAACGCTGCTGGTGGCACCGTCATCTCCCTCTTCTTCGTCTGTGTCAGGTGACGTGTCAGGAGATATAATGACGGCCTCGACGTCCGCGTGGGCATCCTGGACAACGTCTAGGGCTGCCTCTAAAGCCTCGCTCAACCGGCAAAACGTTTTATTTTAAAGGAAACATCGGGTTTCATAACCATTGCAGACAGCAAGAAAACATCTACGAATGCCCAATATACTGTACAAAGTACCTTTATCAGTCAGTATACAAATATACAACACAGAACAGGAAAGCCGAAATACACTTCCTTGTATTTTCACTATACCAAAACAATTTAATCAAAAATCAAAACAAAATCTAAAGTAATACGGCCAGAAAAAAAGTGTGAACGGTTTGCTTACCAAAGCGCCTTCCCCGTCCACGTGTTTTCCAATTTTCTAGGCTGGACAGTGTGGTATTACTGGAATGCATTCGCCGAATACTTATTTAAACGTATAGACACGACACCTGGGGTCAAAAAAGGAGCTAACAAAAACGAAATATTGAATCACGAAAGCTAAAAGAAGTAAAAACAAGGTGTACTTTTTTAAAAATACAATGGGCGCTAATGGGTTGAGGACGATTCATACAGTGGCGTCAAGTCCTACCGACGGCAACAACTTCAGACGTACGGGTTGCTAAGGAACAGCTGTGTCGGCTGAAACTGTACCCAATTTTACCAATCTTTTGTAGTAGGCTAAATCAGGAGCCCGTCAGTGACACCACCGGTGGCCATTGCTTGTCACCTGACAATACACAAATACACAATAGAAAGAAACGCGCACGATTTGATACTTTCAAAGATACGGCCTCTATTCATTCGAGGTTTCTAGACATGTTATGCATGCAAGTCGCGTTTTTTTTTTTTTTTGCTTTAAGGAATAGATAAAGAACTCCTGTGGTTTTCTACCTATGTTTTGTTAGTTATTAGAATACTCAGTGTTTTTCAATATTTATTCAAACAGCGCTTCTTTTAATGATTTTGATGTGTCGTAAGTCAGTTTTACAATTTTACACAGAAACGATGTTTAAAGGCAGGATATTCGTAAACACTGGAACTCAGCATAAAAAAAATATTAGAAGTATAATACATTAGTAGAAAGTTATTTAAAAAAAATCGCTTTACACGCTTTTGACTTTCTCAGAGAGCACTCTAGCTTATGATTTCTTTTTTTCTTTTTTAATTGGGAGGTTTCTTTTCTTTACAGCAGAAAAGACTAGATTACCGACATCTCCTCGTGACGCTAGTGCTTTTAAAACTTTTAAATTTACAGTATATTTAACTTTTGGACTATCAAACAACAATATTTCTGCACCTTCGTTATTACTGACAACGAGAGATGCCAAATTTCTAAAACAAGAAATAACTAGATTACTGCTAATTTGTTGTGACGTCTATTCTTTTTTTATTTTCTATATTTATTGCAATTTGTTTCTTTCCTCTTACAGCTTTCTACTCTCTTTTTCGAAAACGATGAAACCTTCTGTGTATGGTTTTATATTTTGTGTCATTCTATGTTGTTCCTCAATGAAATAAGTCCTGTTTCCGTCCCCGTCCTTGGTGTTATATTTTTTTATGTATTCGTAGATAATCACCCCTGTGGTTTCTACAAACCTACCTCGACCATCAATTTTCTGCCCTGATTTTTTTCCGTTGGTCATAGCTCTCAATAATATTACAGAAGTAACGAATTTAAGAAAAGCGTGTGAACAGAAGATAGCTTTCTGAATACTGCCTGCCACCTTTAGGTATATGAAATTTCTTAATAGTAAGAAACAGGTTAGTTGGTACATCGTTCCTTTTGACAAAAGCGCCGCAAGAAGAGAACGTAAAGTAGGGGAAACTGCACTAGAGCAACTTTACACTGGCTGTTGATTGAAAACACGCAAAACATTTGCAAACCCATTCGGGCTTCTCTGGAAGGTATTCAAGTTCGTTATCTGCTAAATCAATAGTCGGGGTACTTTTTTATCTGTCACCCCCTTGCCATTATGATATTGAATGATTCATACAATTCTCTATAGATCTTGTTTCTGAACTCCCCCTGAATTTTATTTTTTCTTCTTCAGTTGCGCAGGGGCACCTGTCATAATAAATAACCAAATTGGCCGAGGAGAAATTCATTATTGACAGCGCGTACTCTCGTGCCCTGTGATTGACGCACCCCCTTGTTTGATCTACGTACGCCTTACCGCAAGTCACGGGAATTCCGTACATGACCGACGATGCACAATCTATGAACTCCTTGGAGTGAGTTTATTTGCAGATGTCAGCCCCATCTTTTCGGTTGTAGATTTTGTGGCATAGACCAGGAAGCTTCCCTGGTGCCGAAAACGCTACTCACACATAAGAATGCGACGCCAGACTATCTACGTTGTGTGGAATTTTGTATATAGAAGGTATGACGACGGGTCTCAATTTTTTCCTGGACCTGGGTGCTTTCTCATCAATATTTGTCCTCTCAATCTTTGAAACAACCCCATAAAACACCCCATGAAGAAATGATCAAAGTAGCCATACCATTTCAAGGGTCCCTCGTGGTTGAAAAGCTATTGATCAGGGTGTGTTGGCACGAATTTGCAAGGGATGCATTCATTTGGGATAAAGTGTTCCCTTTCTTTACCGACTTAGAGTGGCCTGAATTGAAGGACAGCACATATTTATTTAAACGTGGTCTTTACTTCCGCACATGCTCTTCAAGAAAATTTAATCTGAAATATATAAATTGCAGTTTCTGTGACCTCATTGCCTCGTGGGTGAAAGTAAGATCGTACGGACTTGATGAGAAAATTTCTAGCACTCTTTCCATAACCTTGTCATCAAACACTGTGAGCTGCGGTTCCAGTATTAAGAAATCATCCGCATACCTCAATATAAACGTGGATCCATGCACATCCCGTGCTTTTGGACATAAATGTCGCCTTCAAAAGACAGCAGGGTAGTAAATAGGTAGCATGTAAGCAGTTAAATAAATGATTTCACACTAAGCCCTCTGGAGTTCCTTTACGCGATCTCGTCGCGGCCTTCTAGACGTTCTGTAACCGCGTGGATTTATTTATTACACCGTATGGAATAAAACACGTCTTCTACGTAGAGTGAGAGACAGATTTTAAGCGCTGGCTGTGAGACAGAGTATTATAATTTTTACGCAAAATGCTAGTAATGTTACGAAGGTTGCTTGCATACGTTTAAACAAGATTGCACCCACCATTGCTTGAGTTGTTTCCGCTGTTCTTTTTAAGTGCTGCCATGCGGTCGAGCGATCTCGCTTTTTCAATGGCGTCATCGAATATGGAGTTGGATAACGTCAAACACACTCCTCTACTGAACTTGGTCGTCTGTGTCGCCGCCCGCCGCAGACCCTGGGAAGTTTCATGGCTCTATTTTTTACAGAAAGAGAGCCACGCTTTGTAACTTTACAAAAGCAGAAAAAAATGAACCTGTGAAATACACCTTTGACAAAAAGTTTAGGATGCTGCTTGGAGGCGTTGATTTTTACGGACCATTTTAGATCGGGCCTGGGGACTTTTTTTGTTTTATTTTTCTATCGTGGACAGTCTCGCCTGACACGTCATTTCTATTTTTTGTTGCAAATCGGGTCAAATGGTATTTGACGCTTACCGCCTTTTCCGTGCGCCATTTTATTTAATAATCTTATTTTACAGATTTGGCAACAACGACCGGACGTGACTATAACCATATCTAGCGTTCCTCTCCGGTTAGGGGATAATTTTAGGCCCCATGGACCAGGCTACATGCCATGGATTAACGAAAAAATCTTTGAATTAAACATTTTTTTTAGATAGCTCTCTTTAATTTTCGAAAATGTAGTATTTTTAAATCGCCATTCCTTTTTTGAGACCCCCTCAGCGATTTTTGTCTTTCGATGGGTTACACCTAATTAGGGAGGGTATAGCTAGATTGACCAGCCATTTCAGAGATTTTTACTTACCCTCTTGCTTTGCAAGTGTCCCTTTACACCTAGGTCCCCTGAATTGAAAGATGTTGCCCAAAGGAAGAGGGCACCTAAAGGGCAGGTTTCAGGGGGTGTTCCTCTTTCGGCTAGCACGTCTTCAGATTCTTTTCTATTATTGTGGCCGGAGTCATTCCCACAAGTTTCGCAGGAAAGTGTGAGCGATGGCTCCGCACGGAATAGAAATCCCTTAGTGGGCTGTTTTCGACGCGCCCCATAAAATAAACGTCGACGTTCGTCAGATTCAAATTGACTCCCACAAGCTTTTCTCTAACCTTTTTTTCATCTTCGCGTTTGTTGTGAAAAATTAATTAGATTTGAATCCCATAAGCTATTTTTGCGAAACAGCCGCACACCAAAAATGTTTCAACGGGTTTTTATAACACATATACAGCTCCAACCATACAGTTTTCCAATGTAAATGTACAAACATGGGATTGCGCCATTTTTAATTTTAGAATGTCCTTACTGGACATTACCATAAGCAGTCAATCGAAAACATTCGTGCTTTAGAGTCCCCGATTGATAATATTTTAAAAACTTCCCCTGGTTTGCCCTTAATAATATTAAAAAGAAATTACAGCATTACATACATAAAAAAGGGGCGAGAAGTAACAAATGCTAAACTACTTAAGGCAGTTAGAGATAATGCGCTCTTGGATTTTTTGTCGCCCCTAATAGAAAAATGGAACACCTTTTCACGCCTAATTAATAGAACACAGCATGCTAACACTTGTAATTCAGAACATTCTGCAGATATGGGTGGAGAAAAGTCCGAAATATTCAATTATTCTTCCTATGTACTTTCTAAACAGGAAGAGTTAGTTCTCAAGAAGGGATTAAAGTTTTGCACGACTCCTCGCAACGATAGTGATGATTTCGACTTGCACAAAGGATTAAATGAATTCGCACGGCAATAGCACTGTAAGTTTTTTTTTCTTCAAAGGAGCTCCTTATCAAGAACCTTTATATAAATACGAATCCTTTTAAGATTCCACGGTTGAATAAACAAAATGTTAATGTCATAAAATACACAGAGGCGGTTTAGAAAGATGTTTTATAGGCTTATAAAATACAGAGACCCCTTTAAAGTAGTTTTAACTTGTAAAGATAGACAATGCTTAAAAACCTCACTGATAACAGAGATATCATAATTGCTCAGGATGACAAAGGGGGAGGCTATGTATAGTTAACACAGCCGACTATATATCGGAAGCAATTAAACCACTGAACGATACTAAGTCCTATAAAAAAACTAGATTATGATTCAACACTGAAGTTTTGAGCGACATTAAAAAACAATTAAAATACCTAGTAGATAGTAATAAAATAGAAAAAAAATATTTCTTGGTATCTCATTCAAGAAAATCCACCCGGACAGTTATAGATGTTAATGAAAGCACACAAGCAAAATTACCCAGGTAGACCAATTATTTCGGGAATAACTTCAAATACAGAAAACATTTCAGACTTGATTGACGAACAAAATAAATTTACGGCAGCTGGTGTCCCGTCTTACCTTAAAGACACCTCTCATTTTGTCAATTTGATTAATGACGTCCAAACAGAATTTAGGGCTAATAGTACGTCGCAGGTGACAATGGACGAAGTGTCTCTTTACACTAATATACCGCATGATGAAGGTATCCAAGCAGTTCTGAATATTGTTAACGAAAACAACCTTACTGTTTGTAAAAGCGTCCTAAATATTGGTATGCACTTAGCCTTTGAGCCCAATGAGTTCATATTTATGAATGAGCACTATTTACAAATACATGGCGCAGCACTGGGATCACGTTTCTCTCCTTCCTATGCAAATATATATATATATATATACATATATATATAACGGGCATGGTGGCGGGAGGCCGAAGGCGTGGGTATATAACTGAGAAGAAAAAAAAAATATATATATATGATGTCTTTGGAGGAGAGGCTACTTAACTCCTTTCCGCATGACGCCCTTTTTATAGACTTTTCCTCGACGACATATTTTATCATTTGAAATAATGGGGAACATAAACTCTGGATTTATCAATTTTGCAAAAAATTTGAATACAAAGATTAAATTTACACATGAATACTCCGATACAGAAACAGAGTTTCTAGATACTAAGATAAGACTTTTTGAAAACGGTTTGGAAACAACTTTTTATCGAAAACCTACATATAGACGTAAATTTCTACATTATTAAAGCTGTCATCCAATAAAAAACAAAAAAAGGTACACCATACAGCCAACTGCTACGATTAAGACACTTATTTTCAGAAGATAAGGATTTTGATATAAAAGCTAGAGGACTAGGAGTGGATTTCATTAACCGTGGATTTCATTACCGTTAATAAATAATTCAATATCAAAAAGGCGAGCGATCTCTCGGAACGCGTGTTTCGTAGAACGACCGAAAAGACATAACCACGAATTACGAGTAATCTTACCTTACCAGTCAAAACTTCCAAACATGAACAATATTCTTTGACGACACATGAATATTTTACACATGGACACTGCTTGAAAGGCTGTTATCCCTCGACCACCTGGTATAGCGTTTAGAAGACCAAGTAAGTTATTGGATTTTTTCAGACAGTCCCGAAACTCCATCCGACGTAGCCTGGTCACTCTTGGTTGCATAAAATGCAGTAATCACCAATGCAGTTTATATGTTGATATAAGTATAGCTAACTCCATTCGTACCACAGCAAATAACTTTAATTGGAAAATAAATTGTACCTTTTACTGTAATTCAAAAAATGTTATTTATTTGATTCAATGTAAAAAAAATGCTTAATTCAATACATAGGAGAAACGAAACCAAGCATAAGAAAACCCATGAATCTATATAAAAGACGCATACGTAAGCACGTTGCCAGACCAGTTTCTCGTCACTTAAACTCCACAAGACATAACGGACTTTCTGATCTAATTTTAGTATACTTCAGGGTGGCTTTCGAACCACCAGAGATCGAAACAATACAGAATCTGAATTTATTTATAAATTTATTATCTTAGAACCGAAGGGCCTTAATCGTTAGAAAGGGTCATTGCTGTATTTTTTATGGAGACATTTAATTAAAATTTTCGAATCAGTGCCGCACTGTTGCTTTTTATTTTTCTCTCGCTTCGTCGTTTAATGTGACACGAGCAAACGCCTTGCATGGGGCCTCTCATTGGCTTCACCTGACACCAGGTATAGTTGGCGTATGTCCAACCACATGTCCCAAAAACTAGTTTTGTGATAATAATGGCGTTAATAATATTATATGTAATTACTTCAATACAATTTACTGCTTCTTCTTCCGGGATGTATTAAATTTTGAAGCGAGAATTAAGTTGAGTAGATACCCGCTAAATGGTAAGCATTTTTCCAACTACTACTTCTTTGCGGCCGTTTTTTTTTTTTTTTTTCTTGATTAAAAGAAAAAAAAACGAAGTGTTCTTGTTTGGACTGAAGAAGAGCCTACCAGGCTCGAAACGTATCTGCCGGTCACTTTTTTGGCGACTTTGGACGACCATCTCCTTGAGCGCAAATATCTTTTGAATATATATATATATATATATATAGATGTAGATAGATGGATAGATAGATAGATATATAAGGTACGTCCGCACTTTATTTTAAAATTTTGCGTAAGCACCTTTTTTGTATATAAATGCACAATTTTTCTAGCGTCACAGAATCGGCAAATGAGGCACCTGCGCTTCGATAACCAAAGGCAATTGCTTGGAAATAGCAAACATGACGTAGGTGTAACATCGCACAACAACAAAGATTAGGGAAAGGAACGAACAACATATGACATATTCATACAGCTTTCTGCGTTGCTACTGCGTTGTTTGTTCCTCTCCTTAGTCTTTATGATTGGGGTTGTCTGGATATTTAGACAGCGTGTAGTTGGTCAGCCATTCCAAAGTTGCGGTGAGTCATTCGCTGTAGATGAGAAATTTAGCCAGTGCAGTACAACCGCTAGCCTCGGATCTTTAACGTGCACCACGCAGCAGTGGTAAACGACCGCACGCCGGAACGATGCTCATCCAGATCGAATAGGGTGACCACCTTCCTGCAGGCGGAATGCTGAAAGATGCCACGACCTTGGAATCTTAGTGGTGCAAAACTATCGATAGTACTATCGATAGTATCGATAGTCGCCAGAAATCTGACTATCGATAGTGAAAAAAACTATCGATAGTCAACTATCGGAAACCTATCGATAGTACTATCGATAGTCGACTATCGAAAAACCATCGATAGTACTATCAATAGTCGACTATCGAAAAAGTATCGATAGTCGACTATCGGAAAACTATCGTTAATCAAATATCAGAAAACTATCGATAGTCGCCTATCGTAAACCTATTGCTGGTACTGTCGACGATTTACTGTCGATGGTTTTGCGATACTAGTACTTTGCGTCGCTCCCTCTTCTCTTTTTATCGCTTTATTTATTTTTTTTTTTTCAAATGGGACACCAATTAGGCCAGGCACTTACCATCCCAACTTTCGTTCAGCTTTCTGTGATGACGAAGACGGGAGTTCGGGCGAGGAGAGGAGAAGGGGGAGGCGAGCGGTAGGGCGAGGGTAAGGCAAGCCGGGGAGGACGAAGCAGACGGAACGCTGGAGAAGAGATGAGGAAACCTCATTCTCTCTTTAGCGTTCCGTCTGCTTCCTCCTCCCCGGCCCGTCTTACCTTCGCCCTACCTTCTTGAGTTGTAACGGACTATAGTGGTGCAAGACTATCGATAGCACTATCGATAGTATCGTTAGCCGCCAGTATAGTAAAAACTATCGATAGTCGACTATCGAAAAACTATCGATAGTACTATCGATAGTCGACTATCGAAAAACTATCGTTAATCAAATATCAGAAAACTATCGATAGTCGACTATCGTAAACCTATTGCTGGTACTGTCGACGATTTACTATCGATAGTTTTGCGACACTAGTACTTTGCGTCGCTCCCTCTTCTCTTTTTATCGCTTTATTTTTTTTTTTTCAAATGGGACACCAATTAGGCCAGGCACTTACCATCCCAACTTTCGTTCAGCTTTCTGTGATGACGAAGACGGGAGTTCGGGCGAGGAGAGGAGAAGGGGGAGGCGAGCGGTAGGGCGAGGGTAAGGCAGGCCGGGGAGGACGAAGCAGACGGAACGCTGGAGAAGAGATGGGGAAACCTCCTTCTCTCTTTAGCGTTCCGTCTGCTTCCTCCTCCCCGGCCCGTCTTACCTTCGCCCTACCTTCTTGAGTTGTAACGGACTATAGTGGTGCAAGACTACCGATAGCACTATCGATAGTATCGTTAGCCGCCAGTATAGTAAAAACTATCGATAGTCGACTATCGAAAAACTATCGATAGTACTATCGATAGTCGACTATCGAAAAACCATCTATAGTACTATCGATAGTCGACTATCGGAAAACTATCGTCAATCAAATATCAGAAAACTATCGATAGTCGACTGTCGTAAACCTATTGCTGGTGCTGTCGACGATTTACTATCGATAGTTTTGCGACACTAGTACTTTTTATCGCTTTATTTATTTTTTTTTTTTTTCAAATGGGACACCAATTAGGCCAGGCACTTACCATCCCAACTTTCGTTCAGCTTTCAGTGATGACGAAGACGGGAGTTCGGGCGAGGAGAGGAGAAGGGGGAGGCGAGCGGTAGGGCGAGGGTAAGGCAGGCCGGGGAGGGCGAAGCAGACGGAACTCTGGAGAAGAGATGGGGAAACCTCCTTCTCTCTTTAGCGTTCCGTCTGCTTCCTCCTCCCCGGCCCGTCTTACCTTCGCCCTACCTTCTTGAGTTGTAACGGACTATAGTGGTGCAAGACTACCGAAAGCACTATCGATAGTATCGTTAGCCGCCAGTATAGTAAAAACTATCGATAGTCGACTATCGAAAAACTATCGATAGTACTATCGATAGTCGACTATCGGAAAACTATCGATAGTACTATCGATAGTCGACTATCGAAAATTCATCTATAGTACTATCGATAGTCGACTATCGGAAAACTATCGTTAGTCAAATATCAGAAAACTATCGATAGTCGACTGTCGTAAACCTATTGCTGGTGCTGTCGACGATTTACTATCGATAGTTTTGCGACACTAGTACTTTTTATCGCTTTATTTTTTTTTTTTTTTTCAAATGGGACACCAATTAGGCCAGGCACTTACCATCCCAACTTTCGTTCAGCTTTCAGTGATGACGAAGACGGGAGTTCGGGCGAGGAGAGGAGAAGGGGGAGGCGAGCGGTAGGGCGAGGGTAAGGCAGGCCGGGGAGGACGAAGCAGACGGAACGCTGGAGAAGAGATGGGGAAACCTCCTTCTCTCTTTAGCGTTCCGTCTGCTTCCTCCTCCCCGGCCCGTCTTACCTTCGCCCTACCTTCTTGAGTTGTAACGGACTATAGTGGTGCAAGACTACCGAAAGCACTATCGATAGTATCGTTAGCCGCCAGTATAGTAAAAACTATCGATAGTCGACTATCGAAAAACTATCGATAGTACTATCGATAGTCGACTATCGGAAAACTATCGATAGTACTATCGATAGTCGACTATCGAAAATTCATCTATAGTACTATCGATAGTCGACTATCGGAAAACTATCGTTAGTCAAATATCAGAAAACTATCGATAGTCGACTGTCGTAAACCTATTGCTGGTGCTGTCGACGATTTACTATCGATAGTTTTGCGACACTAGTACTTTTTATCGCTTTATTTATTTTTTTTTTTTTCAAATGGGACACCAATTAGGCCAGGCACTTACCATCCCAACTTTCGTTCAGCTTTCAGTGATGACGAAGACGGGAGTTCGGGCGAGGAGAGGAGAAGGGGGAGGCGAGCGGTAGGGCGAGGGTAAGGCAGGCCGGGGAGGACGAAGCAGACGGAACGCTGGAGAAGAGATGGGGAAACCTCCTTCTCTCTTTAGCGTTCCGTCTGCTTCCTCCTCCCCGGCCCGTCTTACCTTCGCCCTACCTTCTTGAGTTGTAACGGACTATAGTGGTGCAAGACTACCGAAAGCACTATCGATAGTATCGTTAGCCGCCAGTATAGTAAAAACTATCGATAGTCGACTATCGAAAAACTATCGATAGTACTATCGATAGTCGACTATCGGAAAACTATCGATAGTACTATCGATAGTCGACTATCGAAAATTCATCTATAGTACTATCGATAGTCGACTATCGGAAAACTATCGTTAGTCAAATATCAGAAAACTATCGATAGTCGACTGTCGTAAACCTATTGCTGGTGCTGTCGACGATTTACTATCGATAGTTTTGCGACACTAGTACTTTTTATCGCTTTATTTTTTATTTTTTTTTTCAAATGGGACACCAATTAGGCCAGGCACTTACCATCCCAACTTTCGTTCAGCTTTCAGTGATGACGAAGACGGGAGTTCGGGCGAGGAGACGAGAAGGGGGAGGCGAGCGGTAGGGCGAGGGTAAGGCAGGCCGGGGAGGACGAAGCAGACGGAACGCTGGAGAAGAGATGGGGAAACCTCCTTCTCTCTTTAGCGTTCCGTCTGCTTCCTCCTCCCCGGCCCGTCTTACCTTCGCCCTACCTTCTTGAGTTGTAACGGACTATAGTGGTGCAAGACTATCGATAGCACTATCGATAGTATCGTTAGTCGCCAGTATAGTAAAAACTATCGATAGTCGACTATCGAAAAACTATCGATAGTACTATCGATAGTCGACTATCGAAAAACTATCGATAGTCGACTATCGATAGTTCTGAGACACTATCGATAGTTTTGGGAAAACTATCGATAGTATCGATAGTCAATTTATCGATAGTTTTGCATCACTACCTTGGATACCACGCGCGCTCGCCTGGCTTGCCCCCTCACAATCTAATCTTCCCTTTCCCGTTTTCGGTACTTGAAAAACGGCGGAGGCCTTGAGCGATTGACCGACAGCCAGCAGAGCGTATGAGTGGCTCTCCGGACCGAAGTGATGAGCAAAGCAAGGCCGCCGTGGTTGAAGCGAGGGAGAGAAGTGACGGGGGAAGTTTCCTCCCGGCAGCTTTGACGGGGGGATATCTCCCCCCGACGGCCAGAAGCGGAGCGCGGCACGATTTGCCGGAGACGTAAGTTTTCTAGTATCCTGTTTGGACAGGCCTTAAGGCTTCATATGTGTTAGATATGTGTTTAAGTTTCATTTCTAATTTCAGTGATTCATGCCGGGTTACTTACTTTTCTCCATTGACCTAAGTTACGTATCTTCTCTGTCAACACATAAGGCGGAACTCACACACCTTGCAAATTACCCCAGTGCCAAGTAAATAAGTATTAGGATAAATATTGTGGCCTCTGTGGCTTTTACGATCAGATATTGAGGTAAGTACTAACATTAAATAGAAAACCTTGCATACGTCGAAATTCGGCTAAGCTAGCTTCTATGCGAAGTCCCGTTCAAAACTCTCATAGCACGAGATTCGAGTCCTAATAGTGGCCATACAAACTTTATATTGCTATTTCTACTGGTAGTTCCTCACAGACTATATTACCTAACTGGGAATAAAAATGAAAGAAATAATACATGGTATTGTTTTAGAAAATCGACTTTAAACTTGCATGTTTATCGAAATATTCGTTTTTCAGGCAAATGTTCCGCATTATATGTTTAGCTTAAAATATTCAAATTATACTCTAAAGAAAGAGCTTGACTGGAGCTTTGCGGTGATGTAAAAATCATAAAAATATATTGATTTGGTCATACATCCCAGCTTGCTGAACTTCGTCAAATAAAGCCCGTTCACACTCTTGCGACCGAGCAAGACCAAGAAAGACCAAACCGGTTTTTAAGCCTTTTGCGACATCTTAAGACCAGCTCCGCTGCAGCGGATGTGGTCTATAAAAAGTCGAAGAGGCTTAAAAACCGAGCTGGTCTCTCTCGGTCTTGCTCGGTCGCAAGAGTGTGAACGGGCGTATATTGTTGCAGGCAGGCGGTGTGAGAATTAAAAAACAAACATCAGAGATATTATGACCTAGACGCTTTATTAGCATAACTCGCCGTTTGCATCTTCTTTTATTAACCGAATATACAGGTAGCTACCAAAACTTTCAGACAAGTTAAATATGATTCAATTTGTAGCCGGAAGTCTCGTAGACACCAACGCCAGCTGAGCTTCTAGTGTTTATTGTAAGAAATCTATAGAGGCAATCATGGGCTCCGAGATCCCGAAGCGCACGATCGCTTCTCCAGCCGTCCCATTCGTGCGGCGAGGGCGTATTCGGAAAAAGGGGAGGAGGCAGCGTCTCTCCGCGGGGAGGCGCCATCAGCGCAGTCGTGCGAGGGAGAAGAGTCCGAAAAAAAGTCTTGTTGCGTCGAGTTACTGCAACTTCTAGTTACAGATTTTTGTGTGTTGTGCTTGAACAGTGAACAGCGTCTCTGGGGAAGGAGATAGACAAGTTGTGATGCTTATTTAATTTGAGATATTAATCTTGACCAATGGCAGCTACCGTAACAAGCGCGCCTTTTGATATATTTGACTGCAATCTGTAGCGTGTATAAAACTCTAGGAAAATAATTAGCTCGTTACATAAAAAATTGAATTTTACTAACGAACAATAATAATGCTGCACTTTATTTTTATATCTCCGCAAGTTGTTTGACGAAGCCTTTTGAGCCCGAGCACGAGATTTGATTCTGAAAAGCGCAGTCCGCGTTGTCCTTCCACCACCTAGCCTAAAATATGCGCAACCTAGCCCTGAATCTGCTTTGGTACTCGTGTAACCGCCGTTAAAAAGCAACCAGGTATTGAATATATTGTACGATATACTTATATTAAACAAAAGGTGTGTCTCCGAGTAAATTGCTAAAACAAGTACATGTCACACTAACTAGTTCCGTGTTAGCTTCAACTGGGTTCTAGAGAGTCCAGTTCAGTCCAATCACAGTCGGGGCCGATAAACGTCGTAGACTCAACGACAGTTCAAAGCGCACGAGAAACCAGGGTATTAAACTGGCTTGCAAGGTTTAAGGGACAAACAATTCTAACTGATGTGGTATAGTTTCGAGCAGTATGAAATACCCACTCGGAGCGCGTGGCCGAGGCAGTGGCTGAGAGGGGCGCCGCGCACGAATTGGACCGTTCCATGTCGCTCCAAGGGGAGGCTCACTCAAGGCTGAACCACTGTTGGTTACTTCGGACACTGCGCGAATTTTTCCATCCAGAATTCAATGTTGCTAACTGAAAGCTCTTTGCTGCCTGCATAGATCTTTCGTGCTTTTATTCTTTCCATTTTAAGTACTTAATTGTACAATGTGCTTGCACTAGCCACACTAGCCTATACTCAGTGATAAATCAAGATCAAAGAGTGAGGAAAACGAAGGTGGGAAAGGAGAAAACGTATGGAGTGTTGAAGGTGAGAGGAGGAAAACCTCCTCTTTTACCTTTCCTCTGCGTTCTCCTTTTCAGCCTTCGTTTCCCTTGCCCTTCGTTTCTGACCTGTCACTGACTATAACTATTCAGCAATTTTACTATTGCATAAGGAGCTAAAGTTGCTCGAGCAAGTTTCGATTCACATTGAATACAAATTTATACTGAACAGCCTTATACCGGGACAAGCTTTTCCTTTCGACCAGTCGTCGGAAAAGTCGCTGTCCACATGGCCAGAACGCCTCCTAGCGCTTTCCTGTCTAGGGGCTACCTTCGGTCCGTCAGTCCAAATTGGATGTTCAGGCAGCTGCGTCCACGTGATTTGAAGCGCGCTGCATCGTCGCTGTATGAAAAAAAAATATCATGTCAATTATACGCTCAAATAAAGAATAAAAAAGTCGCCAACCTACTGTTGAGGTGAAGAATCTTCACAGAATGATTCGACCATGTCCGTATAATCCGTTCTTAACTAAAATTGCATCGAGGACTTGCTGCTTTAGCTTGTAAGGTGGCCAGTGGGAGATGACTTGCTCTAGCTTCCTCACCGGCCAGCACTCGGAGACGACGTATGCGCTCCCTTCATCTAAAAAGTGCACGACGCGGTAGCTGTTTAAATGACCAACTTCGTGAGCATAAAAACAATGCCATAAATGCCAACTCGGGTCATTTAGGCATCCACTACAGATAGTGTGGATGTTCTCCTTTCCTGGACAAATGCACCATACTGGGACGGAGCAGGAACAAACTGACGCGAGAAATAGTAGAAACCGCTAACATTGTAAGGCTAGATAGAATGTGAACGTGAACATTTCGGGAGACGTCAGCCTGGTTGGGTTAAATGTTATAAATAAATAAAGGGCAAACGCCAACCAATCCCTAAAAGATCGTAGGGTCCCAACGTTTCGATCTTTTAGGGATTGGTTGGCGTTTGCCCTTTATTTATTTATTTATTTATTTATAGATAGAATGTGTGTTAGTACTCCTTCGCTAGCCTTAACGGAAAAAGTGTTGAACTATATAGCACAAGCACACTAGCAACGTCCGCTGTACTGGGAATTCATTATTTTCTTCCGTCTATATTTTTTCTTCCTTCTATATTTTGTTTTTAATCCTTTTCCTGTTCTTTCCTTTTCTCTTTTTCACGTGATCCTCGGTTTTTTTTTTTTGTTTCACTGCCATTTGCATCGGAGTGAAGGAAGATGAAAATGATGCATACACTTGAGTTGTCAGTCAGCGCTGCGTCAGTGTTTTTCCTGTGTATGCGTGCAATTAGCTTTAAGTGTGTCTGTTCTTGTGCGCTGTGAAGCAATATCAACTGTAAAGAATAAGTATGGAATCAATATGCATTCTAACAAAATAGTAGAACTTATTTTAGTAAGCTTGGGCAATGTTGGGGGCCCGCCAGCAACCGCTAACAAGCCACTGCCAGGTTTGTTTATTTTTGGGTGGAGAAATCCGCTAAACAAACTTGTAAAAAAAGGTGCTTACGAATGCAGGTTTCTGATAAAGCATAACGCACTTAACTCAGAAAGGAGCAGTAGCAGAGCTCGAAAATAAATACATCTAGCAAAAACAGTTGCGTCTAACCTTCAGCGAGACGCAAAACGTCCGCACTTGACCCGGAGTGCCTGACATCTTTTCGCGGCACGATTCAAAAAAGGGGCTCGCTGTGACTCACGAGACGAGGCCACAAAGTGATCAGCGAACACTCCACACGTAGGAGCGAAGCGAGAGGTCTGTTTTTGGTGTAGGTTCATCAGGATGTTTCATTGATCTCGTGATGCTTCTCCTATCGATTTCAAGCCAAAATAAAGAAGGCAAAAAAAAAAGTTTTTAAATACTTCAGTGTCAGCCCCTGATAATGTGACATTGCAAGACTTGGGTGCAAAGACCACTGTGAAAACCGCCCAACTACTCATCTGCTTTGTTGTAACGCAAATGAACTTCTGCACGAGAGACACCAGTCGAAAGTTAGAAATGAAGGAACTTCTGCGCGAGAGACGAGACACCAATCGAAAGTTAACATTTTTGTAAGGAGCCGCCGCAGACTGCCGCCGCAAAGATGCAACACGTGGAGGGAGGGGAGGGAGGGGAGGGAGGGGGGGGGGGGGGGGAGGGGGGCTATTGAAAAGAATTATTTGGCGCCTATATGAAAGTAAACGGGTCGCTACCGGTAACAGTTTAGCCATACCGGTCACCAGTTTGTTAAAGGGGTCGCCGTTGTGGCTCAAAGGGGTCCCCCGTATGAGCCACAGCGTTCACCTATTCGGACAAACAGGTCACTCCTTTGGCAAACGGGTCACTCGTCTGGGCAAATGGGCGACTCGTTTGGGCAAAGTTGTCGCACGTTTGCTCAAACCGGTGACCATGTTGCACAGACGGGGGACCGGGGAAACTGTACCGGTTTAATCAAACGGCTCTCCGGAGCCCGCTTGATATTGAGAGTACAGATCGGCGGCATAAGCACGCCTGTTTCAGCCTTTGCAGCCGATGTTCCCGGAAGGCTGGGAGCGCCGGTTTATCGATTTGAGATCGTCCGCGTAATGCAAGTAATTATATTTATATTTTATTTGCGCTAATGATCTAACACTTTTTTTTTAACGTAAACGGGCGACGTTGGAGCCAATATTTTCGACAGAACTTTAAAACTTTGTCGTTCTTTGTTGCCTCAATTTACTTATTTAGCTCGAATCTCTCTCGCAGAAGACGCGACCGCGTAAAAGAGTGTACTTCTAGACTCCATTGCACTTCAATTCAAGACGCAGCTAAGGTAGCGCGCGAACACGCCGCTGCAAGAACATCGAGCATTGCAAGAGCACGCCCGCCGTCGCAGCAGTCAAACTACGAGCTCGCGTTGAGTATACTTTCTTCGCTCGGGCGCAAACCGAGCTTCTGGCCTGCATTATTTCCAGCGTTCAAGCGTGCTGAAATGCGCGCGCACGCGCATTTTAGCACGCAAGCAGGCGCCGAGCTTCTGGTCGGCGCCTGCTTTCCGAGGCTACAAAAACACGTCTTACTGGAATGCCTGTGGAAAGAGTACAGGGCTGGCCCCGCTGTTCCGGTGTCCGGCGCCTTCACCGCGCCTCCTCCATCCTCTCTTGTCACCTCTGTCACGTGAACCGCAGCAACGCGCGAGCTGTACGCTGATAAGCATCGAGATCCGGAAGGGCACGCCAGGCAGCCGCTTTTTTCTTTGTCTGCTTGTTGTCAGTTGCAGTTCGAACTTCACTCGCCCTACCTGCTTCGATCAGTCGCCTAACTCTGCGTGCTTATTAGGATGTCTCTCAACAACGTATTCGATGTCCACCAAAGCTATCAGTGTTCGAAACGTCCTACACATATAGGCAACCTGCAATGCTGTTTCGTTTGGCGCCATGTAGCGACTGAAACAAGAAATATTGGGTACCCCTGGGAGTGGCGGCTGCATTGTTCAAACGTGAGTTTTTACTCTGGTGGTGCCGCTTAGCCTGGTGTCTGAAGCAAGAAATACAGGGTATCCCAGGAAGCCGTGATCGCGTAACGTGACAGTACAGGGGAAGCTACGGCCCTGGCGGGCCAATCGGAACGTGACTGACTGTCATCGGAGCGCGCCTCAACTCCGGAGAAGTATCAGGCTTCTCGCTGCGTCATGCTCCAATATGTGTGCGTTGCGCTCGTATACGTGGCGCGTTTCGAAGCCTTCGGCACGCAATGTTGGGCTTATCGTTCACCCTTTGCCAAGTTACAACGAGACAGGGTATAACCGTGCGCTCTCACTCTGCTGGCGCCGCCTGGCCGTTGCCGGTTGGCTATATCGGCAACAAGCGATTCTTCAAAGAAGTAAGGAATTATCGCGGTTTATTTGGTGTCAGAAAATGACAGCTTATGCGCCGCATCGTGTTGAAACCTCCAAGGAGCCGTTCCCTCTCGTTTGTGTTTGTGTGGTTGTCCTGCTTTGACCGTGTCGACATATACAGGCATCAAATTTTTTTTTATTAGAGTATTGATAGTTTCCAGCACCCAAGCTAGTATTAATTTCTCCTGGACATCAATTTCGCGTTAGTTTTATTAGCACAGTCTTGCTCGCACTCTGATAAAACAAAAATATACTCGATATGTTTTTATTTTTTGTGACATTTTCACATTAAACACTCTTTCTTTATTCATTATTTTTCTTTTCACCCTAACCCTCCCCTGCTCTTTTTTTTTTCTGCTACTGCGACATTTCAAGTGCTGGGGCTATAGAAGCCACATCAAATTGCACTTAAACCTTTCTCCGTCTTGTTAACCTGTCTTGTATGTCAAATTAAGCTGGTACGAACTGTAAAATTCGTAACGTGCGGGACTCCAGAACTTACCTCTAACAGCGCCGCGGATGAAGCTCAGCTCCGTGTAGCATTCCAATGTGTGGAACACCGCGATTCTTAAAGGGAAAGGTGAGCAGCTGAGCAACTTATATAGGTGCGCGACCGAGTAAAGGTCGGTTCACATACAGCGGAGCGCTGAGTTAGCGCCTCAGGGTCGCTGAAAGCAGCGCTCATGTGGCACCGACTTGCGCGTGACGTAGTGTTCGGTTAGCGCTTCAGCAGCGCAGTGTAAGCGCTGTCATGCTCCTTGTGCCATGCTTGCTGCTGCGGAACAGCGCGTGCACGGCGATTCCGTTGTTGTTGTTTTTACTTTGGTGGTGAAAGAAGAGGAAGTCAAAGAGCCGCTTTCTAAACTAACGGTCGGGCAGACGATCCAGTCATGAACGCTGAGTGACTAATTGTTTGGTTACGACCTCATCGCTTTCTATTCGACATGCCTGACCCTGGTTTCAAAGACACACAGTTAAAAATAATCAACTTTGTAATAGCTCTGTGTCTCGGTCCTTCTGCTTTTGGAAAAGGTTCGCCGCGAAGGTGTCTGTGTCTTGATGGCGAAAGATTCCGCGCACCCAGAAGGCTCTTCTGGGCCGTCTTCACACATATGCACGAATTCCGTATGTGACAGCATTTATCGTTTTTTTTTTATTTTAGCGTCCCACATATCCGCCATTGTGCTGCTGATGCACACCCAATCACAGGAACCGGAACCACAGTGCACGCCCCAATCCGTAGCAATAACCGCGGTACAAGAATCACTAGCAAGGCGCGACTGAAGCGCTAACAACGCAGGGGCTGCTAACAAGGCGCTACAAAAGCGCTAGTCACACGCCATATTAGAACTAAGTCACGCGCTGGGAAGCGCCACACGAGCGCTCACGTGGCGCTGACTTGGCGCTTCGCTGTATGTGTGAACAGTCCCTTAAGGCTGGTTCACACTGCCCCGTTTTCTTACGTTACGTTGCGAAAAGTCACCGGGAAATCTGTGCTTGTTATTAAGCGTGGCTACCGACTCAAGGAGATAGCCTGGAACGCGACATTTGAGACACGAATGTTTCGGTGAGGACGAGCTAGGACGGTGAGTTACCGTGGCAACCAAGGACACAAGGCTCGTCGTAAAGGGGTATCCACACGAAGGAGAAATCCGCCACGTTCCTCCGCGGACCGCGCTTCACGTGAGACATACGTCATCCCTTTTTGACGCCTCGCGGCGCGTTCTCCTCCGTGGCGGAGGCGCGGAGGCTTTGTGCTGACAGTACGAAAGCTCCGCAAGTGCACGCGGCGGAGCCGGGGACGGAGTTTCCCGGGATGTTGACGTTACGACATCCGTCCGCGGAGTCCTCCTTCGTGTGGATACCCCTTCAGCTGGCCTAGCCTTGCCTCCATGACGCTTATTTGAAGGTGGCCACAAATGGTGTGGGCGATCATGCTGGGTTTGCTGGGTTCGGGGGGGGGTTCTGACCCCCCCCCGAAATTTTTTTCTGGGTACGGCCCTGGTCGGTGCACTTGCAGCCAGTCGATTTTAATCTCCACCTCTGCGCACGCGCAGTGGCGGCGGTCGGCTACCGGATACCAAACCGGGACCGGTTCTCCGGTTTGCTGCAACTCTCCATTATATACCGCCGATGCACATAATTCATAGGCGAAAATAAGACAATAGACACTTTCAAAATGGCCGCCGTTGTCCCCGAAAACCCCCCCCCCCCCCCCGAAATTTTTTTCTGGGTACGGCCCTGTTCGCGGCTTTGAAAAGCGAGCAAACCACGAGCCATATGCGCGAACTTTGAACGTAAAGCCTGCCAGAGGCTCTTTTTTTTTTTTTTTTTGCTAACGGTCTAGATACTTCGTTAGAGAACGTCAAACATGACAATTTCATGTGAAGCACTGAGCGGAGCTTATCTATTTCACTGTGTGAAGTTGGAGGATGTCCACAGTAAGCACACGAATCGGGGTTCTGACTCCTACTGGTTCCTTCTCTCAAAAATTCCATGCAGGAACAGTCGTGGCAAGCGCCACGACATATTCCCCGGATATCCACGTTGGACGACATGAGTTCATTGACATGTGCATGTAGCTAATATCTGGAATAACATGCCAAAAAGAAAAAGAAACAGACACGAACACGCTTACAAACTGCCAGGAGCGCTCCGCTCTGGAAAAACGAAAAACTCGCGGCATCTACACAGCAAAGATCGCGGTTTTTCAAACTACCAAAAGTGCGTGAGAGCCGCTAGCGGAGCCGCGGCAACTTAGAAAACAAAAACAAAAAACGACATTCAAACCGCAAAGAGCGTGAGGCTTCCGAACATTCTAAAAGCACGCGAGAGCCATTGGTTACGACGGGAGGCGCGCCACATAAAAACGACGAACTCTCGACATCTAAACAGCAAACAGCACACGGCTTCCGAACACCAAAAACGCGCGAGAGCGGTTCGTTACGACAGAAGGCGCGTCAAAGACCGGACACCAAGCGGAGAGCGGAGGCAAAGAAGTTCTGTCGCTGTATCTCATTGCCGTTAAACTACTATGCAAAAGCAAAAAAAGTATTGAAGCTCGCGGCTCTCGTCACGGAAATGCAGATAATTGAATAACTCACCTACGATTCGGTGATCCGTTTTAGTATCAGCAGGAGCCAAGACAAACAGCAATGCCAACTCAGTTCCACCAGGACAAACAACGAGTCAATGTCTCTCTAAAGTAAACTTCATAGCGAAAAGTGGTAAACCTCGGTACCCCTTTCTTGCTTCGAGAACTTTTGTGCGAGTTGGGTAATTGGGACTTTTTGCAGCGCACCTATACAGAATTCTCGCGTACTCGATGCCGGATTACCATGCCTGTTCAAGGTCGCTCCACTCGGCTCCTCGGAAAAAAAAAAAAATATCAGGGGGACGTTGCTCGACGCTTAAGAGGGATGGTTGCTTTTTTTCGTCTGTGTTTGTTATATATAATTATATCCCCCTTAACTCCGATATTGTCCCCCTAAGAAACCCCGCCTTTTTTGTGTGCCCTCTTAAATAGAAAGGTCCCTTTTATCTCGCCTTATATCCCTCATAAAATGAGAGGGCTTGGGAGTTTTAAGAGGGCCCAGTTTAAGAGTGTAGTGAAACCCAAGAATACTCGAACGCAACGCCACTGACCAAGAAGCGTCTTGGTCGCGGCGAAATTCTAAAGATAAAAGCGGACACTATCTTCCAATCTCTCCCAAACTTCATGACGGAATCAGTGAAGGAGCTGTGAGGACAATGAAAACAATGCGATCCCCAGTATGCGTCATCAAGCTATGCAATCCCCGCTGTGACGATATATAAACACCGCGGAGGAATTCGATTTTGGTTCGTGGCAATCAATGCGCCCGGAAGTGCATTCGGGTAGTGGTTCGTGCCGAATCGCTGGGATGGTGGAAATAGCCGAATCTTAACTATGTTTGGAACTCGAAGCGCGCCCTGTGCTCTGCCAACCCTAGCGCGTGGCTATGTTAAACATATTGGCGGCATATTATCGGCTCCAGACCACGCGGACGCCTTTTCTGGCCGCAAGTTGAGGAGGTAAACAGTGTTCGTTTTTCTCAAATTAGTTTCTCTGACTGCCAGTGCGTAGAGGTAAAAAGCAACCTGTGTTTCTTAGGTAATAAATACCAGGGAATAATCCTAAGCTGTATTTATTGAAAGTAAAAATTTGTTGCATCGCCCCTTTAAGAACCGAGATATGGTCACGAACAGCTGCCACAAAACCGAGTTTTTGCGCAACATTCTCTTTATATATTTGTAACCACGCACTGTTGCGTCTTTCTAGGTTTTCATCTTAAATATCTTTAAAGGTTCCATATTGTGGGTGGTGTTTCGTGTCTACTTGAAATTACGCCTTAAAAAAAAACGGCTCAGTGATCACAAAATGGACGACGCGCCAACGACTCATTCGGGACCACTGAAAAAGTCACTGCGCGCAGACTCGTTGTTACTAGCGGAAAAGAAGTGATCACCGTGCACACATTTGCAGAAGGTTCAACTTTTCGCTGTTATTTCTCCATGGCCAGTGAGGCAACCCTTCAAAGACGATGATTTTCTGGAACAACCAATATGCAACGAGCTGTGCATTGATAGAATATCAAATTTCCAGGTTGCTTATCATAAAACAATGATTTTGTTTTTCAGATATAACTTGGTTCGACCGTTAAGAATAGGCATTCTTTTGGATCGATTTCTAGAAGTTATCCAATAACTAGGGCTGGGCGTCGATTAAAAATTTTAACCCGATTAATCGCCACCCTTTAATCGATTAATTAATCGATTAATCGGTTGCGTTCATTTTTATAAAAATATATATTAAAAAGAGTGCAACAACTCGTCTTGCCTTTGAAGACTTATTTTACTCTTTGTTACACGGCGCAAAGGACATTTAGAATTGAGGATACATATAATGAAACGATTCAAAGACTCACATATTTTTGCTCCAGCTCCGAAGACAAAGTTTGTCCGCATTCTCCGACAGGAAGACAAGAATGTCAGCACTTGGGCGGTGCTTTCTTCTTTTTTGAGAGAAAGGGGCCTCGATGGAGAAGGCGTTGATTGTTGTCTGCGTTTGGCGGATGGGGTGCTTTGCTCGGAGGTGATACTGAAGCGAACTTACGCTTCCACTGTACAAAAAACGGCTTTTTGCAGATGATGCAGTGGACTTCCTTCGAGTCAAAAGCTTCACCGCTGGAGTTTACTTTAAACTCAAACTTTCCAGCAAGATTGCCTTTCATACTCGCGAACTCGTCCATTTTTACGGGCCGAATACTGGAACAAATAACCATGGCGTTGTTAGCTTCCCAGCTTGTTTTTCTGCTTGTTTGTCTCGCCTGGGCAGGATGTGTAATAGATCCTCGACACGTGAAATTTAGCGGTCGCGCGGGAATCAATTGCGGGCCCGGCTTGTTCGTCGGGCCTCGATAGAACTGTAATATCCTCGAATACGTGACGCTTCGCGAGCGCGAGAATTGAACCTTGCTCATAGCACCTGGCTGGTAACGGAAAACCGCTCGGGACAGAACGACCGGATACACGCCACGCAGCGTTTTCGTTAGTGGGGGGGGGGGGGGGGGGGGGGAGGGGGGGCATTGGTCACTCCTAGTTCGGGCGGGTCGTCCAGGGCGCCATGCGTGCGTCCAGTTGCCTTCGTTTTGCGTACCGAACAAAAAACCGATTAACCGGTTAAAACTTTTGATCGCGATTAAAGCCTTAATCGATTAATCGGAAGGTTAATCGATCAATTGCCCAGCCCTACCAATAACGCCCAGCAGTTCCGTGTGGATGGTCTCCCTCATTAAGAGACCGTGCGGGGAGGCTGCTTACTGTAGATCCTTCATTAAAAAAATAAAAGTATGAGTGCGCTTAGAAAATATGAAGCAATATTGTCACGAATAAAACAAAAATGTGGACACTCGAAAACCTAATATTCGTGTTTAATAAAGTGAATATGCGTCTCAATCTAAAAAAAAAAAATCACAGTACGTCCCGGAACAACGGTGGATAGGTGAATAACTGGGATGCAGACAGCCACGGCTACTTTTGTAGAGATTATATTAGCTTGAGCATTCCATACCAGAACATCCTATAAGGTCCCAGATTGCAGTGGAAAGTTCGTTGCCCACAGATGGTGCATTTTTTTTGTAAAATTTGCAAAGAGCGAACTTACCTGAGGAAAAAGTAAAGAAAGAAAAAGGCTTAGCTCCTATGGAAACGCAGCGACGCCACCGGTCTGCAAACAACACGGCGCCGTTTCTCACGGGAGACAAGAGATGGCGCAAGCGGTCGCGACGCCAACTGCCGCCAACGAACGAGCAGACAACGCCAAGAGCCGGCCTTTTTGCAGACAAGGACTGCAGTTCCTTGCTGTTACCGCGCCTGTCTTTTTTGTTTCTGCGACTGTCGCCGCCTGCGGAACGCGCGCCCCTTTTGAGTCGAAAAGATTGTCTGCTAAAGACGCTGGCTCTCAACGCCGTATGCTCGTTCGTTGGCGCAGAGCCATACATCTGCGTTGGCGGCGTTTGTTGCGCCATCTCTCGTCTCCCGTGCGTAACGGCGCCATGTTGTTTGCAGACCAGTGGCGTCGCTGCGTTTCCATAGGAGCTAAGCCTTTTTCTTTCTTTACTTTTTCCCCACGTAAGTTCGCTCTTCGCAAATTTCACAAAAAAAATGCACCATATGTGGGCAACGCTGCACAAAGTCGTAGCGCGATAGGTTAAAGGGACCATGAAATGACTTTTTTACTTTTTCCACATAACTTTTACAATAAACCGTCAATGTTCACTGAATGCCGAACAGGCATCCGTTTTCGTCTCGGTTTATTAACTTCTACACAAAAAATTAATGAAATATCGACTTTTTCTTGACCGCAAAACAAGCCGTGACGTACAATGTTTCCGGAACCGGAAGTTCTCTCTGCAGTAGGAGATGGGAGCGTTAGCGAGTTGGGGTACGCCGGTGGGTTTTACTGCGCCGATGTCACCGACGCATTTTCTGAATCGGCGCATCTCATCGCCGCATCGCAGCTGAACGAAATTCAATGAGATACGTTGCGCTACAGCGACAGCATGGAACTAGTCCCATACACCGGTATGCCTGTTGGGAAGTGCAGATGGGAACAATTTGCCGCGGCGTTTTTCGCGGTCTCGGAGATGCAGGAGCGAGCCGACGTTAAAAAAAGATACGTTTGAACTGTCAGCAAGAGCCACGTAAATACCTGTTCACACTCGGAGCGGACGCGCGCGTTTGATGAAGTCCTGTATTCGCGCGGTTGGTAACCGCTTCGGGACCGATCTTTTACAATTGCAACTCGATACTGACGCGACACTCGGCAAAGAAAGGTTGGACCGGTATTGCACGTATACCTCCCACGAACTGTTACAGCTCGACAGTGACGTGCAGTCGGTCAGAATAAAAATGGCATACCAATAACAAAGTGTACATACCGTGCTACGAAGGTAATCCATACAGCGTTTATTTCAGCTCTATATCACACAAAACAAGGAGAGGATAGACGAGGGTCCCTTTTCGACGAGTGTTCGTCAACACTGCCTCGGAAAACAAGGGGAAGAGATTGACCTCACCTCTTAACCTAAAATTGAGGTCAGCGATCAAACTATAATACGGAAGGGTCCACAAGGGTAGCGCGGGCATATTCCATTCAGTACGCCAGCCGGTCGTAGGCAGACGGTCTTGCGACGAAGCAACGCTGCGCCGAGTCGGAGTGCCTGCTAGGCCTATATTCTGAGAGTTTCGTCGGAGCGGGATTCGCGGCTGTTTTCGCTCTTCTCGGGTGTTTGTGGATCCAGCGTTCTTGTTCGTCGTGGTTTGTTTTAAGTACATTTCTTTCTTGCTGCTTGAAGTCGGCACGCGCGAGATGAACACGTAGAAAAATAAACGTTCAGTCAGTCAGAGTTTTGAGAGGAAGGTAACTAAAGGAAATAACCGTTCTGAACTTGGCCCTGCCCTACTGCGCACGCGCAGTAGTTGCTTCGTTTACCACACGATAGATGGCGCTTGGCTCTCAGCATTATCAAATTCGGCAATTTTCGCCACACATCTCTAATTATGCTACAAAATGTGGATCTGAATATTATTTAACAAAACTTTTAGGAAACATTCGCCGGCTATTTATTGTTTACGATCGCGGTGCTGGTGAGGTAGGCTCTTACCCAATAGGCGATGTGGATTCGGCTGACGTGAACCGATTCTGCGTATGCATCGTAGTGAAAAGGCAGAGCTTTCGAAGGAAAGAAGTCGCAAAAGAGTCCAGTTTTCTTTTAAAAGTTCTATAGCAAATAATTTTTTTTGGCTCCCTAGTCTTGTGTTTTTGTGTTCCTTTTCACACCTTTTACGACGTGCGGTGGATGAAATTCGATTTTAAAATCATTTCATGGTCCCTTTAAGAAACCGAATTTTCCGGCCGATTTAAAGAGCCTGGCGTCTCCTTGTTTCACCTTGTACAGCTCCATAGAAGTTGGGTAGTGGGCTCACCGCCCTGTCTCCCTCGTGTATTGCGTTGAAGCGGCGATGTAGAAAACGACGGAGGCGCTGCAGTAGATTCCTCCTGAAACTTCTCCCGCCCGCTGCCCGCGTTTGATAAGAACCCTAAGAGCCGTCTAGCCAACCTGGTCTGGCTAATGCGCGCTGGAAAGTTTCAGGGGGAAACGCTTACAGCGCCACCGCCGCGTCGACATCAAACGCATCAGGCCGAGCCGTCCCGTGGGCCCATTACTACTCTCTAGGCCACTGTAGTGAAACGTATGGCTAGGCCCGAGTTTACGCCGAGCGCTGACGCAGTACTTGCGTCCACTGCATGCTCAAAAATAATGCCCAAAATAAGCGGCCACGGATAAGCGACGCAGCAGCTTTTGGACGTTTTATTGATTTATTTGGAGCCATGCATTTAGACATATGTATCGCTCTTTGTTGGAAACAGAGTTTGCTGTCACGACCGAAGCTTGAGGATGTTCTCAGAAATCCAGGCAGTGTAGGCCGACACCCTGACGTAGATCCCCGGAAACTTGCCGCAGACCCTGCCGTCCGAGACCACGCCGACCAGGACGAATGAACCGCTTTCCTTCTGCACGGCTGGACCACCGGAGTCACCCTATATACAGACGTGACATCGGTGCTTTGTTTGCATAGTACTCGCACAACGTAAGGCAAACTGAATGTTATACCGACTAAATTGCTGACCCACATGAGTTCATGCCATCGCTCGTGTAGTTATCATTGCAATATTAATTTGTGAGATAAAAAAAAGCACGAACCCGGCCACTATTTTTAGAGACATGTCCTAGCACGTGTATCAAATACTATAGGTTCATGTGTGCATTTTATAAAATTATGCTCTGCGCAAATTCAGTTCATCCATCCAGTAGGGTCACCCTCCGTATATTTTTACCAATATATCCAAGTCATGCCTAACGCGTTACTTCAAAAGGTATCATTGGATTTAAAACAACCTCTAAATATTAACCTTGAATCAACTAAATGTGCTCGCCTGCGGTTAGATATGCCACTCTGTAGCCCGTCATTTATTTGAAGGGCAAACACTCAAAGGCCTGAATTTCGAGTTTGATATTTCATTCAAGAAAGGTTCGAGAACTCTATAATAATGAAATTTGCGCGAGCCAAGCTTGAGCCTCCCAGATGTCTCTCACCTTACACGAGTCCTTTCCGGGGCTTCCGGCGCAGAACAATATATTGGAATCGAAACGGTATTCATCGTTACAGGATCTTACAGGAAGAGATACAGCGAGCAGATGCGAAGTTGTAGGTCCGCCTGAAATAAGAACACTCAAGATTAGATTTCCATTTACATCAAGGAAAAAGTCTATGAGAATATATTGTTGGCTTTTAAATCAAAGGTTAGCGAAAAAATAAACACGCCAGATATGCCTGCCAACGAATAGCCACAGCAGGCCGAACATCTCCCTTAATTTAATCTTTTTGTTAATTATTCCGAAATGCTATCGATAAGAGTTCAAAACATTGTTTCAGGAAATTATATTGTACAGCTGCTGATGCATTTCGTTGCCTCTCGCTGTGTGCAGGACACTGTGGAAAGAGCAATAAGACTTGTCAGTACAGTTTGGGGTACCTTTCATAAGATAAAATAAATTCGTGGAAGGCAAGGACCCCCTTAACCCGTAGGGTCTGAAGGTAACATAAGACTCTGGAAACAATTGAAGGATTTCGAGCGTTCAATGATTGTTGTCCGCAACCTGAAAAACTGTTCGTCCTTTGCTTCATTTTTAATTTCTCAATCAGCAAGTTGGTATCTGCTGTATGTAAGGTTTCTGAAAAAATCAACGTTCTATGAATGACGAAAATTATTGTTTACTCTGTTCCAGCGAAAACGAAAGACTTCGTCGTACGAAACAATCAAAAGTTGAGCGATTAAAGGGGTTATGACACGCGAAAAATAAAATATGAGATAACTATACTGGTAGGACCCGCTGTATTTTCCTATAATCCTGCTGAATTTGTATTGAAAATGGCGCGATAGTTTCGTGGATAAATCGATTTATATGCGGGCCCCTCGGTGGGACAGATCCGGGCGGAGCTGGAGGTTGCCTACGTAGCCAGCCTCCAGCGTGGTATCTCCTTGCACGCACTCCCAGACTCGGCTCTCTTGGCGTATCGAACCTCAGCTTCCTCGTTTACACTGTTAAAAATGAGTCGTGAAATTTACGAGGAAAGTTCTGGCAGCTCTATTTCCAAACATTTCCCGTCAAAATAACGTACAATCATTTTTTTTTAATTATGTGGGAAAAGTTGTCAAAAAAACGAGGCACCGCATTCTTAGTTTACGAGCATAGACGTGAAAATGACGATTGAATCGTTTTCAAATCTTCCCCCGTGAAAATAACGTACTGTCGTTTTTCTAAATTGACTAGGAAAGTCGTCATTTTTATTTGCGGCTTTGTACGTGAAAATTACGAGGAAATCTCTGGCAGCTCTATTTCCAAACATTCCTCGTGAAAATGACGTACCAGCTTGTTCTGAAACTGTGTGAGAAAAACATAAAGAAAAGGTGGATTGCATTTTTCAGCTGTAAGTATGTATGTGTAGCATACAGTCATTATGATCAGTGTTCTTCACGTAATTATAAAGACAAAAATTGAAAGATTACTTATCACTTTATTCAAGTTTCCGAGCTTCCTCACTGTACACTCTCCTTGGTGATGATGGTGTGCCATTACATCCTGCGGGAAAAGAGAAGAGAAAATTACCCTATGCCACCCTATGATATAACGTCACATAACTCGCTCAAAGGACTATGAGAGGAAAGCAAGAAAGATAGTAACAGCTTCATTCGGACAAAAGGGTGAGGAAAATTGGACATTAGCATTTCTGAAAGTCTGATATGTCAGACATTGCTGGTGTGCCTTCTTTGCATGCCCAGGGCTATGCTACAGGTAATAGTCTTCACTGCAGGGCACAACATTTATTACATCAAACCTTAGGCACCATAAAGAAAATGTGTGACAAACAATAGCCTTTTCCAGATTCAAGGTTGCAGCTGCTACACTTGAAGCCCATATGGATTGATGAAGGCCACAGCGAAAACATCCGCAAGTGGCCATTTTTCAGGGCTGTGCTAATATTAAAATTTTCTTATAGCAGTTTAGTATTATACGGTATTTGATATTGGTTTCAACATTAATCGTACTACTGTAAACGGCTTAATTTTTGCAAAGGCTTACTGTTTGTGAGTTTATCGAAATTGCTTCAAATTGGTCATGCAAATAAGTAACCCCATGGCTACGAATACATTGAACATTACTCCTCATTGTGAAATTTTGTTCCCACAAAGTATTTCCAAAACTGACACTTCACAAAATGTATGAAATATCAAGCTCGCGAAAATAAAGTCGTTTACGCCAGTCGAACATTTCAAAGCGCCCGTAAAGTCACCATTGCAATGAATTGGCTTTGTTCAGTGCGCTTCTCCGCATGTGCACTGCGCTGCGGAGAAGCGAAACCCATGGAGCAGACTCCGCAATCGCATTAATCGCGTTAACACCCAACACCACCTATAGAATAATAAAAGCCTGGGCATCGCCTCCTCTCCCTTCATGAAACGTCATCACAGTCGGATGGCGCTAACTCAGCTACTGGGCCAGAGTCCGGCCTTCGACGCGCTGATGGAACACAAGCCCCGGCCGAACACTGACGCAGCACTCGTGCCCAATCTCAGGCCTCAATCGATCTGGCTGTGATGACGGTGCGGAGGCCTTCTGCTTATCTAGGTGGTGGTGTAACACCCCGGTCGCAAGAATCTCGCTTTGTCGCAGTGCAGACTCATACTTTGGTGGGAAATGCACACCTCTATAGTGGAGAGGTTTTGACATGTACACAGGAGGAATTAAGAAAAAAATTTAAAAATGGTTACGTGAATGTTTATGCATCTGATGGATGTCAGTACTCCCCTCAAGGTCAAATTTAGAAGACAAATAACACTGTAGCTATCCTGTTATCAAGAATATGTATTAGGCTGCAATGTCCTAACATGCTATGTCACGACATTGCAGCAACAGTTCTAATTTGAAATTGAAGGATGAGCATGGCGAGAAGGCCATCAAATCGTATATTTATACTCACAACCTCTATGTGGACCTTGACCTGATGATAGCCAGAGCCACTACATAATTTGGATCAGAACTAACAGAGCTTTGGCAGTGGGGCGATGATAACGAAATCAATTAGAATTTCATTTAAAAAGTATATGTATTGCCCTCATGCTGATTATGTACACTTATAAATCTATATGCCCATGCAGCATGCTGCTGACAAGCATAAATAAATGACAAGCTTTGCTTGCTGCCTCGATTACAACTGTGCAGCTTAAGCAGATCCTTGAGAATTTTAAGAGAGCATTCAGTTTGGTAATCAAAATTATTCACTTCTAACTTTATTTCAGTGGATGACTACCTGCCCCTGATATTAGGTATTTTTTTGTACCATCCCTAAAGTTACTATTCGTGCACGATCATGCTCCTTCACTGACATATTACTGCATTTTGAAAACATATGTACTAAAGTAATCAAAGCAGCCTACAGTTAAACAAGTGATACCAACACTGTCAGGATGGCTGAGGCTAGCGTGACGGCACTAAGTAACAGGCTTGGAGAGAGGTGCAGACACTGTGATATTCAACTGAAAAGTTAATAAGCTCAAGTCATTATACACTTTAAGCCCAAAATTCATGATTCACACATGCCTATTATTCTCAGTATGAAGCCAAAGGCGAACCAAGTAGTAGTCCGTTGATTTATTACCGAAATAGAATACAATTTGAATACCAAACTGGATGCTTTGCTTATTTTTGGAAGGTTGCGATAAAAAATGCACTACTTAATTGGGTGAAAAACAAAGCCTTGTAACACAATCATGTGCAAGATTACATTCTACAAGTCGTTTTACATGTATACACATCATTCTATATCAAAGCTAACAGAATTTTCAAAAAAGGCCGCGAAAGCTATCAGAATGTCTTCTTCATTGCGCATTAGTAGGACTCTGTGGACATCAGTAAAGGGGATAACCGTCACAGTATGTTGACTAATTGACGAAAATTTGTTAGCTTTGTAACTAATGGCTTTATCGGCCATGCTGCAACAGCAGTGTTAAAAGCCAGCCAATATTAAAGGCTATCCCGACTTAAACAATTCACGAAATGCCAAGCGGCTTCCACATATTCCTTGTCCAACTTTTGTGTTTTAATGTCGGATGCAAAAACCGCGCTCAGGAGCTCAAGAATTTGTGCCGTTAATGGTGGGTGGGAGAGTGACATAGTCGTACTGGGCACATCGTCACTATCTCGACAGTGTGTCCTTGGTAGATGCATCCGCGTCATACTTCCAAGATAAAAAAGGTGCGTCCGAAGCAACCACGTCCGCACAACATCCTGAGGTCTTCCCCGAGTACGCAATTTTCGAATCGGGTGACAAAAAAAGCAAATTTTTAGCATTCCATATCTTGAACCTTGTTGCTATACAGAAATTCTGTTAGTCTAATATTTACTGCCTTTGAAACTAGAATTGAAACGTATCCCATAAAACAATTAATTAAAAACATTATTAAAAAAATTTTGTTCATTAGTTTTGATTAACATTCTGCAACGGTTATCCCCTTATCTAATGTCCTCCGAGCCCCATAAACACACAGTGAGGGAATCATTTAAGTAACTCGTGCCGTTTTTTTTTTTTTTAATTTCGTTCGAATCAAAATAGACAGCTTTGTATACATCTATATAAAAATATTGAATGCATGTCCATCCCACTATAGAGGTCCACCTTTTCCTTAGGTAAAACTGGATCAAACTGGAGAAGGCCAGTTTTACATAAACCCCCAGCATGGTATGTACCAAGGGCCGCCAGAAATGATTGCTCACCTCAGAACACTCTGTGCGGCTTGAAGAAAGCGGCTTGCGGTCTTTGACGGTGGGTCTACCCGCTTGGTGCAGCTGGGACCTGCAAGAAAGTTAACGCAGCTTGCCATATACCAGAGAGTAACAAAGACAAGACCAGTATTACATAAACCCCCAGCAGGCATGCACCAAAGACCGCCAGAAATGATTGCTCACCTCACTGAACACTTTGTGCGGCTTGAAGACAGCGGCTTGCGGTCTGACGGTGGGTCCAACCCGCTTGGTGTAGATGGGAACTGCGAAAAAGTTAATGCAGCTTGCCATATACCAGAAAATAACAAAGACAAGGTCAGTATTACATAAACCCCCAGCATGGCATGCACCAAAGACAGCCAAAAATTATTGCTCACCTCATAGAACACTTTGTGCGGCTTGAAGACAGCAGCTTGCGGTCTGAAGGTGGGTCAACCCGTTTGGTGTAGATGGGAACTGCGAGAAAGTTAATGCAGCTTGCCATGTACCAGAAAGTAACAAAGACAAGGCTACTATTACATAAACCCCCAGCATGGCATGCACCAAAGACAGCCAGAAATGATTGCTCACCTCATAGAACACTTTGTGCGGCTTGAAGACAGCGGCTTGCGGTCTGACGGTGGGTCAACCCGCTTGGTGTAGATGGGAACTGCGAGAAAGTTAATGCAGCTTGCCATATACCAGAAAATAACAAAGACAAGGTCAGTATTACATAAACCCCCAGAAGGGCATGTACCAAGGACCACCAGAAATCATTGCTCACCTCAGAGAGCACTCCACGCGGCTTGAAGAGAGCGGCTTGCAATTTTTGTTGCTGGGACCTGCAATATATTTAATACAGCCTGGCGTATACCACAAAGACAAAGCCAGTAATACATAAGCCTACAGCACATGTCCCAAGGACCACTACAAATGCAGGCTCACCTCATGCAACATTCCATGTGGCTTAAAGAGAACGGCTTGCAATCTGTAATGGTGCGTGCACCTGTTTGGCGCAGCTGGGACCTGCAATAAATTTAGTACAGCTTGCCATATACCACAATGTAACAAAGACAAGGCCAGTAATACATAAGCTTAAAGCACGACATGTCCCAAGGATTGCTAGAAATGCTTGCTCACCTCATAAAGCACCCCATGCGACTTGAAGAGAGCGGCTTGCAACCTGAGGGTGAGTGCACCTGCTTGGTGCAACTGGAACCTGCAATAAATTTAATACAGCTTGCCTTATACCCACTAAATTAAAAAAACAAGACCAATACTACATAAGCCTCCAGCATGAAATATCCCAAGGACCACTAGGAACACTTGCTGAACTCATAGAGCTCTCCATGCGGCTTGAAGAGAGCGGCTGGCAATCTTTGGATAGTACCTACGGGTTCATTTCCCTTCCTTGATGAGCCTGAGCACTTTCGAATAAATGCCGCTCTTTGCGGTATGGCATGGTGCACACCTGGTACCTCTTTTGAGGTTTATCTGGCCAAAGTACCTATAACAAACATATAACAATTGGGTCACACACTGCAGTAGCCAGCAATACCACAGCAATGACAAACGTTAGAGAAGAGAATAAACATAAAATTATGTTTACTAACCAAAATATGTTAATTACCTTCTTAAGTATTGGTATAATGGGCTATGCTGCGATTGCAATTTTAAACGGAGACATTATTAAAGCCCAACCTAAATGAAACAATTTTGTGAAAAAGCAGCAAGTTTTGAGTAATTCATGTTTTTCGGAAATCGCCGGTTAGAGTTTTGGGGTTACATTACTCTCTTTAAAATTGCAATTGCGAAGAGGCCCATTAAACCGCTAAATAATAATAATAATAATATTCATAATAATAATATAATACATTTATTGTATCTAGCGCACATCAGTTAGCATGACGGGCACATCACAGCCAACATGAGGCTTGTGGGATATGCCACCCTGAAATTAACAGTCGAACATAGCTATACTTTGAGCCCGAGTGCAAAGTGAAACAACTATATGCAGACGTCATTAGGATGTCACAGGTGCCATGTGACACAGTTAGATGCAGACACACACCATGCACATGCACACCAACATATGCAAATGCAACGTTAGGTTTGAAAATAGCCACTGTAAAAAAGAGGAAGCAATTATAACCTCGTTAAAAAAAATCATGCACTAATGATAATAAACGTAACTATACTAAACAAATAACGCAACTATACTAAACACAAATTCATTAAACCAAGTCCAAAGGGGAAGTGTCACGGCTGGGGTGTCTGAAGCTGCACAAGTGTAATCTACAGTGAAATAAGAAAAGAAAAGTAAAAAGCTATGTAATTAAACAGTGACTTTACAATTTTCGGTTAATTAGTAAACATATTTTGACGTTTATCCGCCTGTCTAATGTCCGCCGAGCCCTACTATTATACAGTGAGGATGGCATCCACATATATATCACCTTCATTTTCCTTTACAGTCCGTTAAAGATTACAAAAAAAAATTTGATATATCACAAGAATCTTTCGACGTCGTTTCAGCTGTCTAATGACTCAGGTGTGCAAATGAATGAACAGTACTCATCAATGAGAAATAAAACAAGAAAGCGCAAAAAAATAAATAAAATATAAACTTCTGCGAAGCCGATCAGCCGTTGGGTATGCTGAGCCAATTATTACGATTTTGCGAAATGTTCACCCCTAAACAGACAGTGCGGTGGAAGCTGCATGTTCGTTTGACCAGTCAACTGTTGATTCTGCACAACGTGGTCACCGCCTCTCGCATACTCACGCGGGGAGAGCGAGGTCAAGCGATAGGAGGCTTTAATTATAGTTGGCGAACAAGTAGCTTGCACCGCACTGTCAGCGTAGGCGTGAACGGAATATAGGACATGCAAGAACCTAAAATATATGTACCGTATTTTCCGGGCTATAGTCCGTACCCGGTGTATAGTCCGCAGGGGCAAATTGGGGGTCCAAAGTAAAAGTTCTTGCTTAGGTACTTAGATAGTCCGCACCCGGTGCATAGTCCGCGTGCCGTGCATAGTCGGCACCTGGTGCTTAGTCGACACGAAAATCTTCTTATAGACGGCACACCTTGACACATGTCTGCTTTCTTAGCACACAAAGAAGCCTACAATCAGGCACGTAGCCAAAATTTTGTTTCGGGGAAGGGGGGGGGGGGGGGGGGGGGCATGGGCCTCCCCCTGGTTACGTGCCTGCCTATAATATACATAAATAATCATTAACATACTCTTTCACTCACAAAATCCGTCACATCTCCTCATAATGAACGATCTTGAAAAACAAAATTCGTGTATAGTCCGTACACGTAGAGAGTCCGCACAGCCTAAACTTTCAGCTTTTAAACATGTATAGACCTTGGACTATAGCCCGGAAAATACGATATAAAAAATAAGCACATTGTTAAATATAAAGTCAGAGCCAGCAGCGAGCTGCAGAGTGGATGTTTACAACAATTAACCCTCCAAACTGCTTGAGAAATTTCCCGTCAAATTACGAGGGCGGTCAATAATTTTGTGTACGTCTTAGAGGCTCGTGAATCGAGTGCACTGGAAACTTCCGTTTTCGAAGCCGCTAAAACGTCGTTCAATGACATTGCATCGTTACAAAGACGTTAGCCGCTCGCTTATGTTGTCTGGCTGCATGAATGTTGTTGCAGAAACAAACACAGAAACTAAGCTTCCATAAAAGCTCGTACTCGCGAGTTCTCCTAAGAGATAAGGCGCAGGGCTCTGAGTAAAGGCGCCGCCGCTGCAGCACGGATAAATAAACACGTGCATATTATAACGGAAACATAACGTGCTGAAAAAGAAACACCAAAAGCACGATGTGTCGGTGGACGCCCGTGTTCTCAGACCGCAGATTTCGAACACGCTCGAGCGCTTTCCGTCTTCAACCGAAAGCACTCGAACCGCGAACATGGAGAAACATTCGATTACAATACGTAAGCAAGACATTGCAAGGATAAAGTCACATTGCATACCTTGAAGTGGGCGATTTAGTCGTCGATGAGCTGATGAGGCCCTGATGCATCACAGAACACTACACAGACCACGATGTCAACAGCCACCGAGGCGAGTTCGACGAACGCCCGAAGAGCGATAGCATGGCGATAGCTGCTGCAACCTCTGTTTGCGCCTGCGCGGAACGGGCGCACGACTCGGAGCAAAACCGCAAAACAACAGAGATGGGTGTTGCAACAACGGCAACAACGCACCAACACCGCCATTCTGCGAGAGAGGAGGGCTGGGAGGGCCGCGAAAGAGCTGCAGGGCTGCGCGCTGCGCGGCGGGGCATTCAACTCCTCGCCATCTGCGCATGCTTGCACTCCTGGGATTTCGGCTTTTCTGGAAGGCTCGGCTGTCGCGCCAAATAAATAATGAGGGCATCCTCGTATTTTGAAATGATGAGCGTGCCCGTCTTTTTTGACGAGGGAAAGACACGTCAAATTGACGTAAATTTTTTACAGTGTACCTTCCACGTCCCGAGCATGCGGTCCGTGACGATTACATTTACGGCGTCGCTCGCCTTGTCGAAGTGTTCGACATTGATCGCGGTAGCGATGAGAGTGATTGCTATCAAAAGATGTGGGAAGCTGCTCATTTTGACTGCGACCCGTTTGTGACCAGCACCAGCGACGACGAGTTGCGGACGTGCTCGCAGTGGCCAACGTCGTCCGGGAATATCTCGCAGGCGCATCCAGGGTGGAAGGTCAACGGGCCAGGGGCGAGAGCAAGAATAGCTTTCGGGTTACCGAGTTGTGAGAGCGGTTTTGATCGTACCGCGACGAGGATAGCTTGAACGATCATGAAGGCGCCTAGAATGAGAGAGTGCTCATGGTCACGTGGTTTATGGACACCATGGTGTGACTAACTTGGGCAGTGTTGCCTGGTCGCGAGATGAAAACGATATAAATTCGTGAATTGAATATTGCAATTACCAGAGCTCTAAAAATCGCGTAACTTGGTGTATATACTAAGTAGCCTATGAACATTCCATTTCAATAATATATCCGTTTAATTTTCGTGTCATAACCCCTTTAATGACAGTGAGCAATGAAAAAGCGAGCTTTAAAAAAAAAAAAAAAGAAATGACCGTCACGGGAAACGGGCACTAAAGGTGAGGCGTGCTTTTTCTTTTGCTTATTTTATTAATGTTAATTCATAGATTGACCTACAGTCTTGTTCCCAAGAGTAAAATGCAGTTGCGACACGTGAAATAAACAAATAAAAAATAAAAATTAGCAAAGTGACATTTTTTTTCTCCTTTGCCATTCTCCAATAAATTAAGTAAATGTATAAACGAGTGAGCGAGCAATTAAGTAAGAAGTGTAAGTGACAAATAATATAAAAATTGCATTCAGTATACATTCAAACGAACCAAAAAGCCAATTTTTTTTTAAACAACGCTGCCGATTCTACACGAGTTCATATCACATGAGCGAATGACTGTTTAGCGAACAGCGACATTTGAGCGAATCGACGTTTTAGCGAATAACGGGGGCGCGCGTTAACCCATCCGCCGCGCTGCGCTTTCGCCGCTTCGCGTCGACAGTCTGAGGCGGCGCATTACAAAAATGTGAACCCATTCGGCCCACCCGAAAACGCTGCTTCGCGGCGTCCGACTATTCGCTAAAGTGTCATTCGGTGAAACGTGGGCGTTCGCTAAAACGTCATTCGATCAAGTGAGTGCCTCCCATGCAAACAAAATATTGCAACGACATAAACTATACCAACCGGAGCAGTATAGCTAGATCAAAAACACGTGAGCAATCGCTTGATATAGAAATAGTTCATGCAAGCAAAGATGACACTAGGGCGAGCTGCAGCAAAGTTGCAACAACTTGTTTATTATATTCCTAATTAGTAAAGCTAAACATATGGTTTGAATTAGAAATTTGCTTAGCGTCACTGAACGCCGCAATTGAGGTACATTATATAAATATTTGGGGCGAGTGGGTATTGCGGTGGTGCACTAAAATTATCACTCGTGCAACGGGCGCCATGCTGGTGGTGCGAAACCACGGATGGTAACAGACGGAAAAGCGCCCGAGCGCGTTGTCGCACCACTACCCTTGCGCCTGTTGCAGGAGTGGTAACTCAGCGCATCACCGAGTTGCCCATGCGCCCCAAATATTTTTAAAATTAGTTATTTCATGGTTTTTGATGACGCTCAACAAGTGGCTGATTGAAACAATATCTTCATTTTCAATAATTAAGAAGCTAACGAACGAACTTTAACTAATTCACAAACTGATCATGTCTATTATCCCCTACGTATGCTCCCCTGGCCCTGGGCGTACACCTCACCTACAAAGATCGTACTAGTATAGGGTGTTTTAACGGGACTCCATTTTGTTGGACGTTGTATACAGCGCATTCTCAAAACGATGATCGAGGACTACTTTGCCTGACATTTTTAAAGAAGCCGATAGTGCGCCGCGTGCTTAGCTTTGATCGAGGTTCAAGTTTCGCGAGCGCACGGGTACCAATATACTTGTCTTCACTGCTTGCCAGGAATGCACCGGTATGCACGTTCAACATCCGTTCGACACAATCACAATCATTGTTCTTGTAAGACGATAACTGGGAGCTAATTCTGAGCACACACTGTGAACAATGTTCATTAAGTTGGCGTCCCATGAACTCCTATAATAGACCTTTCCAAAAACTGGCGCCTGGCACGTTTCATTTTCAGTGTTCGTACGTATGGTGGGGGATTTGCTCGCTTTCCGAAGCGACGAACATGCACGTGCTGGGCTGAAAAGTTGAAATATTAGAACTCGTTGCTCTCGTGCGGGAAGCACGAAGACATCCGCAGGACGCGACCATGTTTTTGAAGGCTGCACCATCCAGGCGATACGACCGTAAAAGCAGCGCATCCCATTACGCACGTGCCACGTTCTAATACACGCATCTGTCAGCATCTGTAAATGCACAACAACAAAATGTATACGAAACAAATATATATATAAACAATAAAAGTATTAGGCAGCTCGCGCCCTCGGCGTCCCGTCCGACACTGCTTTAAGCTTTATTATCTGTATTGCTGTCTGAAGGCTGGTTCACACATACAACGGAGCGTTCAGTTAGCGCTTCATATGCGCTGGAAGCAGCGCTTATGTGGCACCAACTTGCACGTGACGTAGCGCTTGGTTGGTGCTTCAGAAGCGCTCCAGTAGCCGCTCAGTTAGCACTTCAGAAGCGCTTCTGTAGGCGCTCGGTTAGCGCTTCAGCAGCGCAGAGTAAGCGCTGTCACACACCTTGTGCCGTGCTTGCGGCTGCGAAACAGTGCGTGCACGGCGATTCCATTGTTATTGCGTTTTTCTTTGGCATTAAAAAAAGAGGATTTAAAAGAGCCGCTCTCCAAGCAAAGAACCGTGCAGTCGATTCAGAGTCATGAAGTCTGAGCGACTAATTGATCGGGTACGAAATCATCGCTTTCTCTTCAATATGCGTGACCCTGTGTTCAAAGACACGCAGTTAAAAATATTCACCTTCGAAAGAACTCTGTGTCTCGGTCCCTCAGCCTGGAAACAAAGTTCGCCGGATACCCGTCGGTATCTCGGTGGCGAAAGATTTGGCGCACCAAAGAAGGCTCTTCTGGGTGTTAAGTCGTCCACACACATCTGCACTAATTGAGTGTGTAAGAGCATTTGTCGCGTTTCTATTTCAGCGTCCCACATGTCCGCCATGCTACTGTTGATTCAAACCCAACCACAGGAACCTTAACCGCAGTGCACGCACTAATCCGCAGCAATAACCGCCGTACACGAAGCGCTAAAAAGGCGCTACTAAAGCGCTAACAAGGCGCTACAAAAACACTAATCGCGCGCTATATTAGAACTAAGTCACGCGCTAAGAAGCGCCAGATGAGCGCTCACGTAGCGCTAACTTAGCGCTGCGCTGTAGGTGTGAACAGGCCTTTACATAGCCTCCATGAGCACGTATGTTTCACTTGAAGCTGCTTGTAAAAGCATGTTCCCCTGAACGATGCTCGCACTGCACGAGCAGGTGTGCTTGGCAGGGACACTGAAAGCTCGGAGCTCGCTCTTGTAGCGTCCCCTACGCCGGCATTTATACTGGAACGGAGTATAAAAAATCGTCAGATATTACACTCTGGATGGTCAGAGAGGCGGTTTAGCTCACGGCAAAGACGTGAAACAGAATTTTGGACGGAGGTATGAACACATAGCTTGTCTTGATAGGTGATCATCATAACTAAATCTATGCAGGCAGATTTATTGTTGTCTTCATCGGTGGTCATCATTTTGCGTGCACGATTATCCCCGCCCCGAGAAGCCGGAGGAAACTAGGCACACGCGACGGGACCTTCACCCCGAGGGATCGAAAGGAAATGGAACTAGGCACACAAGCGCTTGGAACGACGACAAAAAGAGGGCGGTGCGAGCGTAGACATGGCAGATGCGGGTTACAAAGTGGCAAATCTTTGAGAAACCTTTATTAGGGAGTTTTAGAATAACATGCGCAATTTTAGCACACGCTAGCGCTGAATTTAGCGCTTGCGCTAGCGCACGCGACGCAAGACAGTTTTAGAATAGCGTTTTTCCGCCGCGACACAAAAGCTCAATCATCTAGCACTCGCTACGCCACCAAGATAGTCACAATTTTTATTTGACACACGAAATGCTGTAACTTGAGAAAAAACAAGATTTTTGGTTCAGAGTAACATTGTACATTTATTTACACGTGAGAATGCGACGCGAGCGGTCGACCTGTCGTGTCCGCATACATCGCCTCGGCAAGTTTGCACTGACATTCGCCGAGAAATGTTCGCTCGTCGCATACATCGAGCTGCCAATGATCATTGCCCACCTTAGTGGGTTTTTCAAACCGAGTGCAAAATCGTCCTGTATTGAACGTCGCAGTCGCGAAGATGCCGCTGACGTCGCGCTCTCGACGCCGCCAAAGCGGCCGCAGTCATGGTCCTGGGGACCGCCATTTTTTCAACTGTGCTCGTCTTGGCTTTAGCTAACTTCTCATCAACAATCCTCCTGGAGGATCGCAAAGACCCTTTGCGTACGCTCGCAATTTCTGAGAAATAGCGTGCGCTGAAATAGGGCGCGCGAAGCGCAAAACGTGGTTAGCGTTCGGCGCATACGCAGTGGCGACGACGCTATTCTTTGCGTACGCAAAGCTTTACCGTGCGCTATTATAAAAGTCCCTATTATCTAACAAAGGGTCTAGTGATCTTGAAAATGGTGTCTATAGATAACTAATCTACAGAATAAAACTATTGCTAAATTACCCAAGCATCAAGAAGAATGCAGGGATTGATGTTCCACGCGCCGCGCGTGCCGGCGTCTGCAGCAGTGAGGGTTCTAAAGCAAAAGCCTAAAACAAATCGCATCTTGCACGCGCGTTTGTCAACGCTTTATTTTGGTTATTCAATTGGAATCTTTTATATGGGAAGGCGTGCACGTGCGGCACGTGCGGCGCGTTCAGCGCGTGCGGCAGTGCGAGCGTAGAGGTTTTGTTGGTGCACATGAAAAATCCACGAAACCCCAGCAATAGGAGGTATTCACTGAACGCCATATTTGAGGGTGATGCTTACAGCGCATGCTCAGAACGAGCTCACACTAATAGCCTGCTAAAACCGGCAACCTTGATGGTGCTAAATGCACGCTCCAAAAAGACTGCGGAAGCTCGCCGTCAGAACGCGCTCAGCAGCAGCGCACACTAGGGTGCCTACATGTCTGTCTGTCTCAGGGTGAAGACATCCATTGTTGCCCTGGATGTGTCAGCGCGTGACGCTCTCGAGCGCTGGGTGCGTGACTTGGGCGGTAAAATGGCGTCTATGCGTTAGCCAAAGCTACGCGCTCGAGCTGACTGACACCGGATTGCGCGCACTTCAAAATGCATAAAAAAACGACTGGGCGGAAAAATGGCTGAGATGTCACAACTCAAGCAAAAGCGCGCGTGTGTATGAAGGCACTCTAGCGCACACGGATATGTGAATACTCGCTATACTCAAGTTCGCTGCAAAAAAAAAAGAAAAAGTTTCAGCGGGGAGTCATAATGATGCATGTTCGAAACGCGAGCCACAAATATTCGGTTTTGCTCGCCTGGAGGGCTGCTGAAAATATAGGAGCTAGACCAGCTAGACGCCTATAACTTTCAGGTATCTTTTTTTTTTAAGATAAATTAAAACGATAATGGGTTGGAATGTTCACAACTTTGTTGAGGTGTACTGGTCCTAGCCAGGCCCACATATACTCGCACTAACCGCCCTTTATTCAGAGTATCTGTGATGCGGTGAAATTGCGAGTATAAAAGGGTCTATTTTTTTCAATCTTGCCTTTGCAAAGCTTGATCACGTAATAGCGGGATAGAAACCATCAGCATGACGACAGTAAACACGGCTCATGGATTGGCTACGAGAACTGCATGAGCACTCTACTTTGGTTCGTAACTATCAACACCTCGGCGGACACTCGCGTGGTGGCTCGTGTCCAACCACCGCGGTTATGCAAATACCCAAACCCTAACAATGCGAGCTGAGCACGTATTTTACACGTTGTCAACCTTAGCGCGTGGCTATGATTAACCTTGTCGGCATAGGATAGGCACCAGGACACATGGCGGCTTGTTCTGGCTTCGAGTTGAGGGTATAAACGACGCTCATATTCCTCTAATTATTTTGGCGGCTGCGATCACCTAGAAAGAAACGCTAAGGCAAGTTTATTCAGCTACTAACGGTACGGAGTGATTCGAAGTAGTACTTGGCAAAAGTAGCAAAATGGCTTCATGCCTCCTTTAATAAATCTAAAGCCTATATCCGCGACCGCGTTTTAAGCAAAAAAAAAAAATAAAAAATTAGTGGTTAGTTTTGAAGGCGCTAAAACTGACCTCAGCACAGTTTTAATGGGCACCAATCCAACAGTTGTAAAAACTCAGGCCTCTATTACCGTGCATCGTGGCTCCCCAGCCGCTGACTACTACGTTCTCCAACAAGCGATCACTGGTGGGAAGACAGACAGCGCCGATGTGCCCCGGGCTCTCAGTAAAGTTAAAAGGGGCTTCCAACTTCAGCAGTGCTATGTCGTTGGCCTCTCCTGCATGCGACTCGTGAACGTCAAATTTTCGCACCTGCGGGCAATGACGAAAACTGTTGATTTATGTTTTACACCCGTTTAATTCGCATTAGAGCCATAATTGATTACTTTGTTCATAAAAAAAGATGTATCGAGAGCCACCGGAAGTGCCGATAGTAAACGCTGTAACATATGACTAGCAGACCTATACACCTTATCTCCAAAAAGTAACTAAATACCTTTGCTCGTTACTCGCTCAAAAAGTAAACAAACACGTTACTCGTTACATATTTTCAAGAGAAACGTGTTACTTTTCCTCAAAAGTGGCGAGTTACTTTTCTCGTTAGTTTGACGCCCACATACACAATTGCTTTTGTTTCGTGGTTTGTTTTCTTCTCAGGAGTCCCTGCAGTTGCTGCCTTTCACAGTTTTAATAAGTTCTGTTTTTTTTTTAATTATTTTATAATGCATTCCTTGCTACGCTGAGGGTCGTTCTACTGACGCGCTTAAATCAACGGCAGTGTTTTGCTTCAGCAAGAGCGGGTGAATCTGTGATTCCCCTCTCTCTTTGTTTTTCTCTGCTTCAAAAGCTCGAAGATGATTATGGGTTCTGTGGCTTCCCGCATGTGGCGACCTCCGGGCTTATATTCCACCGGTACACGGTTCCCGAAGGTTCAACAAACGAACCATATTGTGCTCGCTGGATGAAGGACGTTTCAAGCTGTAGACTTTGACTGACGTGTTCAGCGATAAATGTTGCTATACTCTATATTACTCAGCTGTTTTTTTTTTTCGGTTTCCCATCTGCCTTTGTCGGAATAGTCGCATACTCAAGTTAGAATTTAAAGTAGACTGTTTAAGTCTTGTTTTACAGCTTACTCGTTAAATGCAACGAAATATCGTTATTCGTTACTTGACCTTAAAAGTAGCTAAGTACGTTGCACCTTCATTTTCTAAAAAGTAAATGAATTCGTTATTCGTTACCAAAAAAGTAACCAAGTCGAAGTAACGTGTTACTAGTAGCGCGTTACGTGCATATCTGATTGCTAGTAACGACATCGCTGGATAAGAACGGCCCGACACAACAGTCGCTAACCTCAGACAAGAGGGACGAATTAAGCAGAGTTGTTCCGAATATGTCTTGTGTTCTCAATTGAAGTTACTCGGTATATCTAAAGTATCGATTGTTATTATACACTCCTCCCCGAGATGTCTTAGCACCTGCACTCACTTTCTTCTCTTAAACCGTAGTAAAAAAAAAAAAAAAAAAAAACTGTAGGCTTTCGCTGGACTTTGCAAATTTACCTAGTCATGTGTTGAATTAAGATATATGTAGGGGCATCTTAGATTAGCTTTATCGCATTTTATCGAGACGTACACGCTTCAAACGCTAAAAACGTAATTTCTTCCTTCAACGACCAAATATTGTGAGAACAACATCGAGCAGCGCATTAATAAGGCTCAAAACTTCCTATTTTCTTAACGTGACAATGAGTATAGAGCAACCATAACTTCATTAGTTGGTGAACAGACTGGATAGTGAACTCTTACTGGTACAATATATTTCGAATGTACAAAACCGCAAAACTTAATGAACTCTCTAAAAACAAATACATTAATTTTTTGACTGTGTGATACTTACATCGCGCCGTTGGCTGTATTTGGGCGGGTTATTGAGGTCCAAGAGTCCAGCCCGGACTTCTATACCCCCGGATGTTTCCCTAGAAAGGAAAGTGCACTGCTCATGACAATTTTGTCATCAAGCAGAGCGTATACGAACCCATGCAGACAATGCGCAGCGGTCACAACAATGTCCGGTTCGATGATAGATCCGCCGCAAAAATGCTTCCTGGAGCCCTTCCACTGAATAGACACCTGCGGTAGAACAGAGTGCCGGGTAAGAGTCTCGTTACTATAAACATCCCCCCCCCCCCCCCCCCCCCCAAACAAAAATGTTCATTATGTGAGTAGCTCGTAATAACGAGTCAAGGAAGGTCGGGTGTGCCCAGTTCGTCCCCAATAACGATGTCTATACAGCAGAGTATTCGTATTAACAGGTTTTCGTTTTAACGAGACACGACTTATTCGGCATACGCCATTGTAAAATGCCAGACGGGCCGGAACAACTTCAATTTCTGTCGGATTAGGTCGACTGAGATGTTCCGTTTCAATAATCCTACGCGATGGACTCGTACGAGAGATAACAAACATACAGTCCCCGACGGCTCAAGAAACACAGATTGTTGTTTGTAATCATCAGGCTTCTTGCTTTGTTTTTTGGCTTTTTGAACGCCTAACATTACTAAATAAAAAGCCATTATCGGCTGTGGAGCGATATGATGGGTCTCGCCATGCATTAAGATTCTTATGCTTAAGAAACACAGGACATGGCAGTGCGGAGCATCGTATTACCTTTCCAATGGGCTTAAAAACAAATCACAATGCAAGAACCATAAAGAAATACCACCATGAGCGTTTTAACTTCCCATTGACTAAAAAGGTACTTTTCACTTTGGCCTTTCTTTACAGAATAGGTAGACATATTAATGTATTTAAGATGTTTGAACGTAATTTTGTATTCCAGGGGCGGCCGCGCTGTTACACATACTCAGTCCTTCATAAGTTTCGACTAAATTAAATGAAACAATAAAGAAGATACGAAAGTTTTCGGTGATTGTGTTTTTTTTTATTTTGTATTTGCCTAGTAGGTTGAACAGAATAATTAATTCACTTCTACCCATGCAGCGTTTTATTTTTCTTTTATCTACACATCGTCGGTCAGCCTCTTCCTACTTTCGACACAAGCAGTCACCGGTACGTAGAAGCGTACGTATATTGTGCTCAAGACTCAAAGCAAGCACTGAAACCTCTTATCAGACCGGCAGATGACTAAAACCGTCGTCAAGCAACGTCCGATACATGTTTTAGTACGCTTACCATCCAGGGAAATTCCCCTTCAGTGGCATTCCGTCCTCCAAGTATCCGTCCATCTCCGGCAAGGCTCGCGCCACATGTGTCACCTGGAGTTTTAGCTATTTAAAACAAAAATAAAAAATTGAAGTGGCCTATACCTATTCAATATTTAACATATGTTAAAATTTTATGTGCATACTTCACCTATATGTATATCTCACTTCGACGCACGCTGGGTGCACATCCCAAACTCTAAAAATGGTTGGTGCGTCTAATTTTTGTGCAAAACAATCGGTAGGCTTTCAGGAACCCCCATCGAATCGTTCTCCGTAATATGCTGAAATCATGCTTTATGGCTGCTCTTTCGCTAACATTTCTTCACTCCTGAAGTTCTAGCGCATGCAATCGCGCACGGTGTCACACATAAAGAAACACTGTAGAGAGATCATCTTTCTTTCGTAACATGCTTCATAAGCCGCGGAGAGATGGAATATTTTCTTTAGCGGTTGATGACACATCAATTCATCACAATCTAGCCATGGACTCAAATCAGTACTTATATATTGTTTAGCTAAAACGTAATACAGAGGTATGTTCTGTCTCCCACGAGAGATCATCTTCGTCGCCCTAATCTCGAACAATCGCCTTTTTGCAGTCGATAATAGCTTTCATAGGTTACCGGATTGCCAGCTCCGATTATCTTCTTATAAGTGTGTAAACTATAACATCACATATTCACCTATGATAACCGCAGGAATTAATCGGGAAAGCGGCGACGCAACAATAGTTTTCCACGCCGTGTGGTACCTTGGATTGTAAAAAAAAAATCACTACAGGTGGTGCTTGCCGCACTAAATTTTAGGTTCATTCTAGCGTATACAGATGAAAAGCAATCTGGTGATTAGCACTTTTTATGCATTGCAGATGTATTTAACTTTATTAATATGTCTGGTTTCTGCTCTTTCCTCCGTCTGTGTCATAGGTTTGCAATAACAAATCAGGAGTTAGGTAATTTTACATTGCTGTCATATTTGCTCACACTTTGTTTCACCGAATAAGAATGTGTGACACATCTTAGTATGTACGCACTCATAGGGTAGTAGTATTGAAGATACTGACCCCGTAACCTTTTGGTACATAGGCAGCGCGCCCGTGACCTAAAGGTTATCGCGCTTGCCTTCTACGCAGAAGGCGAGGGGTCGATTCCTGGCCGCGTCGACACATTTTTGATGATGCTGTAATGGGATGTTCTGGTAAATTCGAGAACCGTGTTGGCTGATTCGTGGTCAGAATGTTCTACACACCGAACCATCTATGCCGCATGTTCCAGAAGCCCACGCGGGTACAAAGGTTGCTCCGCGTGGCAAGCCGGAGTCAGTTTCGCCCCAGCATTCGACTCTGCTCTTTCACCGACTTCGGCGCCCGCGACGCTCTGCTGTTATCTTCTGTTTCCTTTATATTTTTGGGCTCCACAAGTTCGCCCTCATTAAATGTTCAAGTTTCCCCAGTTATTCTTTGTTTACTGGCCTGTTCATTCGTGACAATATCTTTACACATGAATAAGAAAGAATAACATTTCTGAAACTCGCGCATGACAAATACGTTCAGAACACTCAAATAGGACACGCGTGTCATGTATTTTACAATAAAACTGAATAAAGATCCGTGTAATTGGTTTCACTCATAAGGTAGATATAAATTAAGCTGATTTGATGCGTGTTAAATTATTAGGCAAAGAAACTAGAACAGAGTAATATCAATCCGAAAATTACGACTAGAAAAAACAAAATTTAGCACGAATGAAATGAGGTACAGGTCTCAGGTTGCTTCCTATTTCGTTTCCAATTTAACATCGAAAAAATCCGTCATCACCTTTCGCTTCCAGCGTTTGCACCGCAACAACCCAGAGGAGGATGATAAGAATCATCTTGACAAAAGTGACGGTCGTAATAAGGAGTGCCTATATGTCGACTGGAGGGGCAGCGAAAAAGCTTGCCACGCGTGCATGCACACTGATATTAGGGTCACTGCGGAGGCGGTCTTCTGTCACCTATAACAAGCAGTGCTGTCCTATATTCCAAGATGTAATAATTCATAAATAATGGAAGGTATTCGGACGTGCTAACACATTCATTATGGAGTCAGTGCTAAAGAGCGTGGTCACAGAGCACAGGCACATGACACTTTCACTCAAGTGAACGCGATGAGGCACAAAAAGATATGCAAGCCATAGGGCACACCCGAAAACAACATATCAGCATATAGCACTTGAGAGTGTTAAAACCCTGATCACAAAAGCCTTTGAACATTTTGTTTTTAAAGCAGGAGATTATCACATTTCAAGCAGGTGTGCAGCAGAAGCATGCATAAGGCTGCAGTATCAGTGGCGTACGCAGGATCTCACTTGGGAGGGGGGTGCGCCGGACATCGGACTCGCTAAAAAAAAAAAAAAAAACTATAACGTGACTAGAAGAATGAAAGATAAATTGGCAGCAGAGATTCTCAAAAATAAAACTGCCCCCCATTTGTCAGTTTCCATTGTGTGTTTTTGCCTGATTTTAGCTTTAGATAAAGCAGCTTGAAGTGGCCTGGGAGCAGGGAAGAGTCAGACACAAGTGGTGGCGCAAACTGTAAACAATGAAAAAGTAAAACAACAGGCAAGTTGGTGAATGACTGCCCTACTTCAAACCGAGGCATGCAAAGAAAACAAGAAGGAACATACATGTACGCACACCGTCTGAAACTCAGCAACTCTGCTAAGCTTGAGATGGTTTGTGTGCGTTTTTTTTATGTGTCTGGTTTGAGTACGGAAGTATTTCAAACGCCCGTACCTTGCAATTAACGGTGATAAATGGTTGCCAATACCTCCGATGCACCAGTACCCATGCACTGCGAGGTTCTTCATGAATATACAGATTGACGTTGCCAAATCTTATACTACCGTTAATCCGTATGTAACGAACGACTAAGTATTATATACATTTACTCTCATCAGAAACATCCGATACGTAAGAAAATTACGTCTCTCCTCAAGGACAAGAAAACCATCGAACTTAGCCTAAATTAAATAAATAAATACGATTAGGAGCACTAAAGCAATATGCGTGATTATTTACGATTTGCCTTAAACTGTACAATAAACTATAGAATCGGTGCAGAGTGTGTATTGCTTCACGGATGCCAAAGATTAATTAACTCATGAGACAGGTCACATGTCCTACTTGATGGCGAACAAGAAGAATAAAAATATTCCGACGAAGTTCTAATGTATTCATACCCTATTTGGACCTGAAGGTCACAGAAATCTCGGTCTCCTTCCGACGAGACTACATTTCTTGCGAGGTCCTAGCGTGAAAATTAGCATGTAATTTTTCCGTTCGTTCTCACTTCTCGCTTGCTAGAACTCGCTAACTTCGGCAATAGAGAAAAGAATGAAAAGGTACTCTTCGAGTACCTTCTCATGCTACCACGGCTCAGACTTTTTCGGGTTAAACTTCAAATCAGCAAATATTTGAAAAGAATAAATGTACGCAGGCGAGCTCCTTCTGTTGTGATTTTTTGTTGTTGCCAAGGGCCATGACAGCAGGTGTCTGCTGGTGGTGTGGTGTATGAGTGTAGGTCAATCAGTCTGGCTCGGTTCCGCGAACTTTGAGATGGCATGTCTTTTTGACATCTCTCTTTCCTGCCTGTGTGAACGGCTATTAATTTTTATTCAAATGGGAATAAATTCAGCTGCATTTAAGATTGTGTGCCGTCTTGTTCGTTGCGCAACCATTAAAGGCTCTGTTATACTCCGACGTAACGCGTGCGCGCGTGCGAGCGCGTCACAGCGACGTCACGTCGGCGAAAACCCGACGCTTTATACTCCGGCGTCGTGGCGTAACCGACGCGACCGGCGGCGTTCGACGCAGACTGACCGCCTCGACGCCAAAATGGAGCATGCCCTATTCCGCGCCGGCCGCGCCAGCGACGCCGGACCAGGATGCATCACGCGCTGGCTCCCGGCAGCCCACGCGCGGGAAGCGCGGCGAATACGAACAATAGCAGACGACGGGAGCACCACTCCGTGTGGCGTCATGTTTGAAGAATCGGACTCGGTCGTCGAGAAGCTCTCATCTAGGGAATTCGTCCTCACCCGCGTGTCTACGACACGAGGAAGCTTGAGTGCCGTAGACCGTGCGCTTGTCAAAGATGTACCGTATGCACATTGACCGCCAACGCTTGCGGCGCAGTTGGTGCACCAACAGTGCAAGCGCGAGTTTTTGGTCGTGCAAGGTACGTCCATGCCATCGCTCGAACTTGGCGCTGAAGAAGCGCGAGAATTCTCGTCTGCTATTTTAAACGAAAAGAAACCGGAAGTTGCGCACTCTCGCAGGAAACGTGCCCTCGTAGTCAAATTCTGCGCATGCGCCGCGCCGGCGGTCCACCGACGCAAGCCGCGGGAGCCGCCAGGGACGCCGGAGTATAAAAAGGGCGAATTTTTTACGCACGCGGCGTGACTGACGTGACGTAGCCGACTTCGGCCAGCGTTCGCTTGCGCGCGCGTTACGTCGGAGTATAACAGAGCCTTAAGCGTCCCACGGCGCGCAGCCGGGGTTGGCTGTGACCGCCAAAAAAAACGGCTCTTACTTTCCCTCCCAAATGGCATTTAAAAAAGAGGATGACGCGTGCGCTAAATTTCATCCAAAACGGCAGATAAAACGGCTGCAACACGTGTTCCAAGGAACGCCACCGGCACGCTTCCAAATTCCCTGCCAAAAGGCAGTTAAAATGGCTGCAACGCCGAGACATGCATAGTTTCAAGGAGCGCCGGGCAGCGACCGGCGGCGCCGGATTTCTGCTCTGCCGAGGTCGCCCGGTCGGGCAACCTCCGGAGTGGTCTCCCAGTTACATGTACTCAGCGCGGCTCGCAGCTTGTAGAAATAATCTAAATATACTAATGCTTTCGCATTCTTTTTCGTATGCGGTACTTAGTGTCCTCCTCTAATCTTATTTCGCCTTGTCTCAGGGCGATTGTGATACTAAATATTTCACGCGGCTCAAGGCACTTTCCAGACATCGACTGGAAATCTGGGCGCTGGAACTTGCCAAGCTAAGGTGCCACACGCATGTAAACCACATTTGTCTGTACACAAGCAAGTGTCCCCTGGCCTGTCTGTCTATTTTCCGGTACACGACGCCTTGTTAGCATGAGCGAAATGAGCTATGGAAGCTGAACTGCAGAAGAGTCTTAGTTTCATAAATATATCTGCAAAATTATCTATTATCGTGGGAACCTTGCGTGACTGCGACATATGCGAACAGTGCTGGATTATAGATTATTAAAAGAAGGCACATAAATGGTTGGCCATTTGTGGGTTTTTCACTAAGACGCTTCGGTGCTGATCATCGTATAAAAAAGCGACCGTCTGTGGGACTTTGACACTCCCCCTCCCCCCTCTTCCCCGTTCCTTTCTTTTGAAAAGTTTAGGAACTCCTCGCCCACGCAATCGAGCACTTACACAGTTACTATTTTCTTGACACATCTTGAACTCGATTAATTCCCGATACTCCACCGACTCGGCAACGACAGTTTGCTTTCTCCCGCCTTGTTTTATTAAAAATGCCAGCACCTTAGCGGCGCGGTGCCCTTTTAAATCTTGTTATCGCCACAGGGACAAGCCCAACGTATTTTCTTAAAAGACTGAGTGCAATAACCAAGGAAAGCGAAGATGGTGAAAATGCGATCTCCAACACGCAAGGAATAAGCCAGTTTTTGCCTTGAGCACTCATACAAAAAACTGTGGTGCCTTTCTGTTGAAATATTGTTGAAAAAAGCCATTATAGCTTATGAAATGTCAACAGTTTTTCATGTGACATTCTCTAGCTTTTCTGGTGATTTGTTTCTTGAATATTGGGCAAAAACAGTTGAAAAACAACAACTGTTTAAAAATAAAAACAAAATGTTCTACACTTTAGCTAGTGATTGAACAAAGTTCTGGTGGCTTATTACGGCTTTTCACTCTGCTAGAGAAAAGCTGCCGCGAACTAACGCAAAACAACAGCAAGTCTTTTTATTTGCTTATTTTATTTGGATTTCGTTAAGATATAGTGTACCTGTGCTATTTGAAAACAGTACATATCTCACTCAAATGCTCACACGAGACGAACACAAACACCATCAACGCCTGAATCACGCTCCCGTTTACTGCTCCGGTGCCTAATATAGCTTACTTATTAAAGGTAATATCTCGGCCTGGGGCCACCTCAGCATTGATTAAGGTTGGAAGTAACCGATCTGTTTCTCCCGAGTCTGTCGAAGGAAATAGAATGTATCGAAGTTCGTGCACTCCATCTCTTTCTAGAAAAAAACATTGGTACAACGTACTAATGATATTTTGGCGCAGTCACTAAAAAACATTCCCCAAACGACTTCTAGGAACAATGATATCGCTTCCCTGCATCGCCCCACTAAAAGCGAGGTGTGTCAAGGCAGTTTCTCCACTTGAAAATTGCTATCTAAAGTGGAGAAACTGACCCTACTAAAAGTCTAGTTTAATAGGATCAGTTGACCCTATCGACCCTATTAAACTCTAGTTTAATAGGGTCAATAAAATCATGATAGTCACAAATTGAGAACTGTAGCACGTGTCTTCCGAATGCCTGGCCTCCAGCAAGCGCTGCATGCCTTCCGCGGTGCTTTGACTGCGCGCTCGAGCTACGCGAGACGCCGAAGTGTTCTCAAAGGTAGTACGCTCGCGCTGGAGGCAGGACAACTGAAGCGCTCCTCCCTACCGTTTTACTTTATCAGAGACGATAAAGGATCTTAGTGACTTTTGACATATAATCAAGATCGCCTATGTTCACTAAAGGTCAACTGAAAGTCTGTAGATTTTCTATTTACGCAGGCTACAGAGAGTCAACTGAATATGCCCAACGCGATGTAAACAGAACGTCTGCAGTCTTTGCAATGACACGGTCAGCAGGAAGTAAGCAAAAGAAAATAATCAACGGAAAGTTGACGGAAAGACAACAGCTTTTTTTTTCCTCAAGCTGAAAAAGATCACTTGAAAAATTTCAACATAAAAATCAACAAACTTTGTCTTGACTATATCAACAGAAAGTCAAAGTAAAAAGGAAGTAGGCAGAGTCAACAAGTAAAGATGTTTCTAGAAAATATCATGGCGAATTTCACTGGCTCTTTTGGAGCGCGCCGGGATCGAATTTCTGGAGCGCGCCTATTTAACTGGATGAACAGGATCAAGATGGACATGTTCGGCAGGTCGTTTTGGATCACCTTCCACTCCAGATCTACATTCCTATCCGAGAAAAGTCGCGCAGCCGATTTAGGCTGATTCAACCAAAAGCCAGCCTGGCCGACCCTCGGCACGCACACGTGCCTTCCTTTCACAAGGGGCATCTCGAATCTCACCTAGGAAAAATTAGTAATGGCTGCTCGCAAAGTGCCGCCCACTTTACTGCGGCTGCTGCTTGAAGACAGTTCGTCGTCAAGTAGCTAGAGCAGCTTCTGTAGCAGCAGCTCGAGTAACAGCGATGACGAGGATCGCTTTTGTGTCCCGCATGAATTCTACTGCCCTTTCAAACCTCCGCAGAAGAGGCTGAAGCTCGAAACATGCTTGGACACCGTACGCCAATATTTTGATAAAGAGGCACGTGGGCTACGCTGATGCACACCGCCTATCAACAAGCATATCTCACATCATGGTTAACTTAGCACAAGTATAGAAGACGTGTCCTTAGCGCCGCGATTACGAAAACATGTGCTTCGAGATCGAGGGCCGCAGGAAGGAGATTCTCGTGAAGGTGAATGACGGGAAGGCATCCGCTGATCTTGAGGAGTTGTCATGTTGAGCTGGGGACATGGAGGCGGAACGACTCCGGTCGGATAGAGTGCTTCACCTCGGATCTGGTTTATTAATCCCGCCTCGCTCAACAGCGACCAAAGGAATTCGCCATCAAAAGTGCCACTGAAAGATTCGGCTACTTTGCAGTGCAAAGAACTGTTTTTTTGGTTTTTCCTCTTGTCTTTGGACTGCTGAGCAACTGTCACTGTCAGAATAGAAAAGAAAAACAATAGGCAGCGACCTTTGCCTCAATAGATGCATAATGCATGAAGTGCAGTATTTAAAGAGGCAATCTATTTCGTTTTTTAAGATATTAAACAGTCGTGTTGGAGCATAAAGAAGCTATATTTTATAAATTTAGCGGGAAAACCGACTTGGTGCCTATGTAATGTGACACGAGGTTCCCCGCCTTACTGAACGGGGAAACTGAATTTGTGTATATGTCCATGACAAATGATGAGACGGCGAAGAACTAGAGAAACTAAACGTTTATTGGGGCGAACTTGCGCCTAAAACAAATCAGAACTAAGAACGTGTCGCACGCGTCGATGTCGGTAAAACAGTAGGATCGAGCGCTGTGGCGAGACTGACTCCGGCTGGCCACGCGGAGCCACTTTTGTACACGCGTGGGATTCTAGAACAATCGGTGTAAAAGATTCGGCGCGTAGAACAATCGGACCTCAAACAAGCAACAGGTTTTTCGAAATTACCAGAACGTGACATACATAGAAACAACAAAAAGGTATATCCCCCGCCATTCATCATACCTCGGCTGTCTGCCTGAGAGCCAACCACGATAACCGTTCGGCCATGGGCGCGCAGCCAACTTCTTGGCCATCTGCGCGCGTACCAAAGTATTTCCTTTAAAACGTGCATCGCCACGGTGCAACACAAAACAAAACAAAACGAATAAAATGATGGTAAACTAAAGAGTAATTTGTGACGCAGAAAATGTACAATATTATGGAACGTAGAATCGCTTCAGTCGAACGACTTGAACCACCTCGAGTCGCGGTCGGCGTCGCGATGTTGCATGAGTTCGTCCGGCACCACTTCGTAGTTGAGATCTCCCAGGCGTCGAAGGACCTTGTATTGTCCGAAGTAGCGCTTTAAAAGCTTCTCGCTGAAGCCACAACGTCGTATGGATGTCCTCAACTACACCCGGTCCCCGGGCTGAAAGTGAACGTCCAGACGACAAAGGTTGTAGCAGTCAGCGTCGACGAGTTGCTGGTCTTGCGTCCGGACTTGGGCGAGCTGGTAGACTTTGTTTGCTTGTTGCGCAACCACCTAAGCGTCCTCATTTCCGTCGCCAGCCGGCTCGTGAGGTAGCACGGCGTCAAGCATCGTGGTCACCTTGCGACCATGCACCAGCTGGAATAGTATAACACCAGTGGTCTCTTGAAATGCTGTGTTGTAGGCGAATGTTACATACCGCAGGACCTCGTCACACGTCCTGTCTTTACGTCGACGTAAATTTACACCATGTCGGTGATGGTCTTGTTTAGGCTACCTGTCAGCCCATTAGTCGGAGTAAGGTACGCTGCGATTCGCCGGTAGTTGGTGTAGCTGAGACGGTGGTTTGCTTGCATCTGCTGTGCCATGAGCGATGACCCGCGATATGTAATCAGAACTTCTGGAGCTCCGTGCCTGTAGACGACGCATTCAAAGAAAAACTTGGCGAGTTCAACAGCGGTCCGTGAAGGAAAGACTTTCGTTTTTAGATACCTAGTGAAATAATCTGGTGGGGACAATTTTCCATTTGTTTCCTAGGTTGGACGCCCGAAAAGCACCAAGTATAACTCTTCCGATCTTCTGGAACGAAACATTTGGCGGAGAAAGTGGCCGCAGGATACGTGCCGGCTTTGTCTTCGGTTTCTTGCGTCCCTGACACTCGTGGCATGATCCGGTGTAAAGGTGGACGCTTTGGGGAAGCTTGGGAGGGTAATACTTTATACGAATACGGACCAGTGTCAGGCTGTAACCAAGGCGTCCCAACGTCAAGTTGTCGTGACGATTTTAAAGGACCTCCTCTCGAATGTCGGTCAGAATTACCAGCAGCCACGGCGAGTTGGCCCTGAAGTTCATTTTCTATATTACACCTTATCGAATGGCAAAGGCCGGTAGGGCTCGTGAGAAAACACGCGGTATTGCACTCCCGCGCCCTTCCAGGTGCTCTATTTTGGCGCGCAGTTCATGATCGCATCGTTGACGTCGTACCATGTCGTCGGTGTTCAGTGCGCCTAGAAAGCACTCGCCGTCATTGTCGTCGCTGCTGCCGTTTGTTGTCTCGACCGGGGCCCTGAGCAGGCAGTCGGCGTCGCTGTACTTGCAGCCTGACCTGTAGACTACAGTCATGTTGAACTGTTGTAGTCACAAACTCTATCTAGCGAGGCGTTCTGAAGGGTCTTTGAAATTCGCAAGCCACGAGAACGAGTGCTCGTGTGTGACTACACGGAACGGGCTACCCGTACAAGTACAGGCGGAACTAGGTGATTGACCAGACGACCGCAAGACATTACTTTTCAGTCGTGGAGTCATTTCTTTCCGCCTTGGACAGTGTGTCCGACTTGCGTAAGCGATGACTCACTTTGTGCCTGCATAAACTTGAACCAGTACCGCTCCAAGTCCTGCCTTACTATCGTCCGTGTGAATCTAGGTTTCCGGATCCTGATCAAAACGTTAATGAAAAGGATGAGTCTGGAGTCCTCGCTTTAGCTCGTCGAATGCCTGCTGCTGCTCCTCGGCCCATTCGAACTTTTCGGCGTCCTTAGTGAGGTTTGTGATCGGTGCAGAATTAATGTTAAATCCCGAACGAAGCATCGATAGAAGGCACGAAGTCCAAAGCATCTTCGCACGGCCCTCTTGTCTGTCGGCGCTGGAAATGCCGCAAGTGCGCGAGTCTTCTCAGGGTCTGGGCGGACGCCTTCGTCACTAAACACATGACCTAGGAACTTCAATTCGACATTGGCGAACCGGCACCTTGACGGCTTGAAGGTGAGTCTGGCGGTTGTGTGGCTTGGAGAACACTTCGGAGTCGTCGCAAGTGCTCGTCGAAGTTAGTTATAACATTCGACGTCCTCAAGGTAAACAACCCTATTGAAAAATCTCGTTTCTATGAGAAATGTTTATGTCCAATAAACACATAGGAATCATACAATATATATAAGAACAAATATAGAAGAATATAAGAAATATATAAGAACTACATAGGAAATATAAGAACATATATTACCCAGATAAGAAACTTGTGAAATATTTCTTATATGGTTCCTCAATGTTCTTATATATCTTATGTAGTTCTTATATAGTTCTATATAGGGCTCTCATATGTTCTTATGCGTCTTGTATGATTCATATGTATACATTGCAAACAAGAAATTTCTCATACAAATATCTTTTCCACTAGGGGAGACAGCTGTTCTACTTCAGTCCTGCCAGTACGGTGTCCTTGACACGCTGGAAAGTTGCTGGCACTGTGCATAGTCCGAAGGGTATCGCCTTGAACTCGTACAGTCCATCCGGCGTGACGAAGGCTGTCTTCTCTCAGTCCCATTCGTCAACTTCGACGTGCCAGTAGCCGCTTTTCAGGTCCATCAATGAAAAATATCGAGGGGGCCGGCCGCAGCAGGTCTAGAAGGTCGTCGATCCGGTGAGTAGATAGACGTGTTTCTTTGTCTCCGCGTTCAGCTACCAATAGTCCACAAAAACATGAGCGTTCCGTCCTTCTTCTTAATCAGTACGACTTGAGAGGCCCATGGACTGCTTGAAGCTAGATTATGTCGCCGTTCAGCATCTCTTGAACTTTTCTCCTGTATTACCTCTATTTTTCTTAGGGAGACTCGGTACGTTGATCAATGCACAAGAAGCGCGTCGTCCTTGGTAACGAAGCGGTGCTTTGCAACGGCGGTTTGGCGCACCTTCGATGACGTCGCAAAACAGTCACGGTATTCGGCGAGAAGGTTAATTGGCTGCTGTCGTTTTTTGGCTCGGAAGCTTAGGGTGAATATCAAGCTGCGCTGGCGATGCAGTGTTTTGCTTAGCTGGTGACGATTCTTCAGCAATTGCGGTGATTTCGGCGGAGTTCCGGCGTTCCTCGACGTGGCCCACAGCTGCACCTTACGCGAGGTGTTGGCGTTTTTTGTCGGAAGTTTGCAACGAAACCCTACTCCCCCTATCATAAAGTTCAGCTACTCCTCTTGAGACGCCTATTCCTATACGCAGAAGCAATTGAAGGTTGCCTTCCAAAGCAACTTCACCGCAGGAAGTTGCATTGGTCACAAAGGGTGAAGCAACACTTGATAGCACAGGCAGGTTCACGTGGTCGGGTGCGACTCAGATGGCGGCTGACGCTGGTTGGGGTTTCTCGCTGAAAGCGGAGCAGGTGTCCGAAACGTCAATCTGTGTTCTCCAAGGTCGGTGACGGCGCCGTATTCACACAGAACGTCCTTGCCGAGAATGACGTCTCTGGCACAGTGTTGTAAAACGACTAATTTCACAGGACACGTCTCGACGTAAATTTCGACGTGCGCGGTGGACCCTTTGGCAATCGGGAACAAGTTTCCTCCAGCGGTTCGTATCTGTCGCGTTTGCTTTGGGATGAAGGCAAGACTTCCAACTTGGGGCCCCGACCCAGAAGTGCCCCGTTTATTGCCACACCCACATATATACACACATATCAGGTCACATGACAACAACCGTGCGCAGCACTCCTACGACGAGTCATCTCGAAGCAGACAGTAGAGCGCGATAACCGATAGTCACGCGCGTCTTAGGTTCTACCGCAGGAGCGATAACACTACACCCCCCTTTTCAAAGCTGAAGCACAATTTTTTTTTTTTTTTTTTTACAAACAATGAAACGCTATGAACAATAAAGTGACCATGAATCAGCTATACCACCTCAACAAGCGAGAGCCAAAATAAAGGTACACTCAAAACAGACAATCAAATACACGGCACAAAGAACAAACAGTCTACTCAGCCTTCAGAACAAACATAAATCAAATACGCGGCATTCCGAAACTCCGTACCGCTCAGGCTTGCGTCCTGTCCGACCAGATCGCGTCACATACTCCGGAGGAACCGCTGGCAACGAAACATTAGGCTTGAGTCCTTGAAGCGGACTGTTTTGGCCAATCGAACCGGGACGACTCAGGCATTCTGCACTCACGCCGCCGTCAGTTTCCCCTTCCGGAAACTCGTAGCAGTCGTCACTGTTTTCAACACTTTCCCTGTCCTGCTTAAGTTGGACCAGGGCTCTTCGATTCCGCTCGATTCTGCCCCCCTTATCCAACTCCACCACATACGACCGCGGCCTACTGGCCAGCTTAAGGATTACGCCCTTCTCTCTGCGGTCTTTCACCCAGACTCCCTCACCGGGCTCCAACTGCGGCAGGTGACGGGCCGCGTGGCGCCTATTGTAGAAGCGACGTTGGGCGTCCCTAAGGAGAGTGTCTTTTCGACGGACCTCCTTCAGGTTTTGCGTACTAGGCGCCAGTTTCTTTGGGTGGAGCGGGAGCGTGGTCCGGAGTCGCCGACTCATGAGCAGCTCGGCTGGCGTGCTGCCTAGTTGTCCCGGGGTGTCCCTGTAGGCTAATAAAGCCAAAAAGGGATCGTTTGACTTCAATAGTAGTCCTTTAATCGTTTTTACCATCCTCTCAACTTCACCGTTTGCCTGCGGAAACCTCGGGCTAGATGTGACGCGTCTAAACCGGTATTCTCTCGAGAACTGGTCAAACTCCTGGCTTACAAATTGTTTGCCATTATCCGACACCAGCACTTCCGGAATACCATGCCTCGAAAAAACACTTTTAAGTTGTTCGACAACATGGGGACTAGTGAGGGATTCTAAGCGACACAGCTCTGGAAAACGTGAAAAATAATCTACCACCAAAAGGTAGTTGCTTCCTTTCATATGAAAAATGTCCGCGGCCACCCGTTCCCATGGCCTTGACGGAGTCCTAGTTGGAATCATAGGCTCCGCTGGCTGATCACGGTACTCAGCACAAACACGGCAGTTCGTGACAATCGAAGCAAGTTGTGAGCTTAAGCCCGGCCACCATACGGACTCAAGCGCTCTCGCCCTGCACCGGACAATTCCTTGATGCCCTTCATGAAGCTGTTTCAAAACCATGCTTCGTAATGACTGTGGAACCACGAGGCGGCTTCCTTTGAGGAGGACGCCTTTACAAACACTCAGCGTTCCACGTTCTTGCCAGTAAGGCTTTAACTCTGCAGGCAACGAAGCTAGGCTGGGCCAGCCTTCACGAGTGTAGCGAATTAGTCGTTGGCAAACCTCATCGCATGCCTGCTCTTCGGCAACAGATCTGAAGCTATCAGACTCGCCCAATTCTGACAACGAGCCTGCAACAAAACTGCTGACTTCTTCTACCGATAGGCATTTTGCCGTTCGCTGTTCTCGTAAAGGCGCCCGCGATAATGCATCAGCAATCACGAGATTCTTGCCGGGCACATATTCCACATCAAAGCTAAAACGCATCAAGCGCATACGAAACCTCTGAATGCGCGGTGGGAGCAAATCCAGTGGAGACTTTCCCAGTAATGTGACTAATGGTTTATGGTCAGTTTCCACTGTGAAATGCAACCCCCTCAAATAACTTTCCAGACGTTCTGCGGCCCAAGTCAAAGCCAAGGTTTCTTTTTCAATTTGCGCATAGCGCATTTCAGTAGGTGTTAGAGCCCTAGAAACGAAAACGACGGGCCTTTGCTCGTTGTTGGGCTGCAGCTGTAGCAGAACGGCACCTAATCCGTATGACGAGGCATCTGCCGATAGGATCGTCGGATACCTCGGGTCATACTTGGCCATGCAACTATCTGAACAAATGGCCTTTTTCAGGCACTCCATCGCCTTCTCCTGAGCGTCCGTCCAAATCCAGTCTGTATTCTTTTGTAGCAACTGACGCAGCGGCGCTGTCTTATCAGCCAGATTGGGAATAAACCGCGAACAGTGATTAGCGAGACCCAAGAGTCTGCGCACCTCCGCTACGCTTGTCGGCGCCTTCATATCAGCAATCGCGCGGACCTTTGCGGGATCTGGCCGTATGCCGTCCTTGCTGACCAAGAAACCCAGAAAAGACAGTTCTTTCACGCTGAATTGGCATTTTTCTTTGTTCAGGGTTATGCCGGCTTTGTGAAGACGCTCAAGAGTGCGATGTAAACGCTCGTCATGCTCTTGCTGATTCGACCCAAATACTAGCACATCGTCCATAATGTTTACTACACCCGGCATTCCATCAAGAATTTCGTTCATGCGCTTTTGGAAATACTCAGGAGCCGATGTTATACCAAACGGCAATCGTTCGAAGCAGTAACGACCATACGGCGTTATGAACGTAGTTAACTGCTGGCATTCCTTTGCTAATCTGACTTGATGGAATCCCGAGTTAGCGTCCAGTTTCGAAAATACTGCTGCTCCACTGAGCAAGGCAATAGTCTCGTCAACCGTGGGAAGTACAAAACGTTCTCGTTTTACGTTTTTGTTTAGTTGAGTTAAGTCAACGCAAATGCGTACCTCACCCGACGGCTTTAAGACCGGCACTATACCCGCACACCACTCGGTTGGGCCTTCAACTTTTCTAATGACCCCATTCATTTCCATTTTGTCAAGTTCTTTTTTTACGGCCTCTCGCAACGGGATGGGAACACGACGAGCGGTGTGGATGGCGTAAGGCACACTGTCTGGTTTAAGACGAATGCAGTATTCGCCTTCCATGGTCCCAAGACCTTGAAACAGCGAAGGAAAGCCTTTTTCCACCGATACTTTGTCGACAAACTTAACTATCCCTAAGGCTTCAATGGCTGGTAAACCCAGGATGACGGACTTCACAGATTCTACGACAAAGACAGTTTGTCGAGTGGAACTGCGCTTCCACGAAATGTTGGCAACAAATTGTCCTTTTACCTTCAACTTATCGTTGCCTGGGCCTTTTAAGATTACATCGCAACTCTCTAGCTGCCTTGGTAATCCTGGGAATGACGTCGGAATCACCGAAACTTCAGCTCCGGTATCGACTTTAGCGGTAACAACTGTATCATTTACAGACACTTGTACCGTGCGAGCCTTCGCGCTACTGCCTGCTAAAGTACCAATAAAGGTCGCGCGCTTCGTAGTCCCTTGTCTTCCAGCCTGGTCGACGCCTACCTTAGACGGCGTGAAGCACGCTGCGGCGAAGTGTCCTCGCTTGCCGCACTTGTGGCAGACCGCTCCTCTAGCCGGGCACGAAGACCTGGAGTGCGGACCTCTTCCGCACGATGAGCACTTCGGAGCGCCGTTGCCTTTGTGTCCACCACGCCGGTTGTTCCGCGGGTGACGCCCCGTAGCTTGTTCTCTGCGAACTGCGTCCACCTCTGCCGTTGACGAGGCAGTCTCGGAATGTTCCGCCGAGCCGCAGCGAAGCTCCCTCTGTTGCCGTTGCACCGTCTCCTTCAGGCGTGCCTTGGCAAGGGCGCTGGCTAGCGTCAGCGTCGCGTCCATCTGGAGAGCCTCAGACAGCTTGGCGTCCATCAGGCCCACAACGAAGCGGTCACGCACCATGCGTTCTTTGACTTCTCCGTAGTCGCACCGGTCGGCCAGCGTGTGAAGCGACGTAACGAACTGGTCCACTGTTTCCCCGGGTTCTTGAGAACGACGGTGGAAGCGGGCGCTTTCGTAGACCAAATTGCGCGCCGCGACAAAATGGTCGTCGAACTTTTTCTTGACCAGAGAATAGTTTTTCGCCTCTTCCTCGGACAGGTTGAAGGTTTGAAATATCTTGCGTGCCTGCCTTCCCATTGTGTATAGCAAGGTCCGTACCTGTGCTTCTTGTGTCCGCTCGTTCAGTCCTGAGGCGAACCTGTAGTCGTCGAAGTCCAGCACCCAAGCGGGCCATTCCGACGTTTTGTCGAAGTTAAAACTCGGCGGCGGCTGGACAGGAAAAACTCCCGGCTGCGACGGAGCTCGAATGGCCTGGTCCGTGCCGGTGCCGCTTTCGTCGCCAACCATGCTTGAACTTAAATGGCAGCCACGGCGAAGAAGGGGCGTAGGACGACGACGACGAGGGAGAGCAGGGGTGTCATCCCACTTCTGACACCATGTCGCGTTTGCTTTGGGATGAAGGCAAGACTTCCAACTTGGGGCCCCGACCCAGAAGTGCCCCGTTTATTGCCACACCCACATATATACACACATATCAGGTCACATGACAACAACCGTGCGCAGCACTCCTACGACGAGTCATCTCGAAGCAGACAGTAGAGCGCGATAACCGATAGTCACGCGCGTCTTAGGTTCTACCGCAGGAGCGATAACACTACAGTATCTGCAGCCCCTCCCACGGCGTCGTACCTATTCGAAGGCGCCGAGAGAGCCTCCTGTTAAGACTGAGTAGTCTGCTCAGGTGTCCACGAGTGCCGAGGCTTTGTGGCCGTCGGTAACAACGTTTAAATTGTTCGGCGCTTTTGCAGTAACGTCGTTACAATGCGTGACGTCGGGGGAGTGGGAGCGCTCCGGTGTTCGTGAAGGCTCTTTATGTCGTCAGTCAACGGTAACTTCCCTACCGAGAGTTCCCGCGCTCAGTTTCCCCGGCGATACAATGGCGACAGGCTCTTACGACGGGGTCGGTGTATCGGCGAACCTGGACGTCTTGGTAACGGCGAGAGAGACCCGCGGCGAGGTGCAGGTGGAGGAGACTGAGATCGTCAAAGGTACTTTTCAATCTTCTTTGGTCTCTCATCCTAGCGTGGGCGTGGGTTGCTTAGATGGAAGCCGCGCAGCCCTATTTGCCGGTAGCGACAAAGGCGTTGGATGGGGTCGGCTTCCCCGCAGTGGTAGCAGAGCGGGCATCGAACGGCCGTCCTCCACACGCCGGTATTCTTCGGCGAGGGTCGCTTCGGGCGGACGTACTGAACTTGTCCTTCCTGGCGTCGAGGGTACTGTTGCATCGTAGCTTCTCGTCGGGGTGGCGACGTGGCTCGGTGGTTAGCTCGCGGCGGTCGTCGGACCATGGCATCCTAGCTCAATGATTGTTCCTCTTGCGTCGTCGGGTTGATGGCAGCTTGAGGTTGGAAGGCTCGGTGAACCTCCTCTCGGCCAACGTCGGAAAGCGAAAGTGAACACTGGAAATTCGCAGCAGGGAGCATCTTGCGGAGCTCCTCCCGTATGACTTCGCGCATGATGTCGCGAATCCCGGGGATGGTTAAGATGATGTCGTAGCCCAATGCGTAAGAAGCAGGGATACATAATTGCTGATGGCAGTGACTGGTACTTGCGGGAGGGCACGTTTCGTATTCGTGGCATCTATGAAGAAATCATCGATGGTAGATGGGGGGTTGCGAACAAGTCCACCGAAGATGTCATCCTTTACACCTCGCTTGAGGATCCCCAGCTTCTTTTCGTCGGTGGCTTGAGGGTCGGAGTGAGCAATCAAGCGTAGAACACCCTCGACGAAACTGGAGATTGTCCCTTTTGCGCCTGGATCCTCATTCGAAAAAGTTCCCCGGCCATCTGACGTTAATATTGGTTGGAGAATGTCCCTCTCAGTGCATCCTTACAGGCGGTGCACGAGGTCAACGAAGTCTCGCGATTCTCGAACAAGAGCCTGTCGTTCTTTCATGCGCGAAATAAAGATTCTGCAGGCGCTGTTCCTGCGTGCATCGGTTGTGCTGGGCCACTCGCTTGTACTGCTGTAGCCAGTCCTCGACGTCTCCCTAAGGCTCACCATGAAAGGATGTAGGCGTACGTGCAGCGACAGGTAAGACAACCACGGGTGGAGTGGTCAACTTCGCGGTCTTTTTCTTTAGCCTCTGTGGCAGGAGTCCAAACTCCGGGGGTGGCTCTTTGAAACGGCGGCTTGTTGGGGTTTCGAAATCTTCGGCGACGAGTAAGCTCCCGGACTGAGCACCTCACTTGACCAGGCTGTTTCTGGAGGGGTGCGCTTTACGAGCATAGAATGCCCGCAAAGCGCACCCCTCCAGATCACCCACCAAAATGTCACGAATCACAAATGATGATGCGGCGAATAACTAGAGAAACCAAACGTTTAATGGGGCGAACTTGTGCCAGAAAGAATACAAAAGAAGTTTAGTGGTCGCAGGGGTCGATGTCGGTAAAACAGCAGGATCGATCGCTGTGGCGAGACTGACTCCGGCTCCCCACACGCAGTCCCTTTTTTACACGCGTGGGCTTTTGGAACAATCGGCGTAGAAGATTAGGCGCGAAGAACACTTTGAACAAGCAACAGGCTTCTCGAATTTACCAGAATGCGAAATCAACAAAAACAAAAAAAAGGTATATTCCCCGTCAGACATCGAATCTCGGCTCTTTGCGTGGGAGCCAAGCACGATAACTGTTCGGCCACGAGCGCGGTGCCCCCTCGGCTAACTACGGGTGTGGCAGATACGTAAGTGAGAACAATTTCCCCCATATATTTAGCGAGGAAACTGACTTAATAAATCGATCGTGTGGCATAAATTTTCTGGCTGCATTTATCGGGAAAACTGAATTGGTATAAAGTGCTCGTGACAGGTCACGTGACATCAACAGTGAAGTGATTGGTCAAAGTAATTCGGAGCACCTTTTAAAGCAGCTAAAGGGTCATTCTGAAGCCGCAAAAAGAACTTGTAACATAAGCACACTCGTCTCTTTTTTATGTATACCACTGTAGATGTCTTAAATACGTATAATGGCCAGTCAAAAAAAAAAAAAAGTCTACATTGATTTTTTTTTTTGTTTTGTAAAACCTTTAGTTTGCATCTGTTGCATGGCAGGTTTGATTCCTGCGAACACAGAACAAGCTGCTTAGTTTTGCGTAGAGGCACGTAACACTGCCAGTAGATGGTGATTAATGAAGCACAGAATGAACTGCAGTACATAGTTTTTTTCGGTAGAAAACCAAGGGTAAAGAAAATAGTATATTCAACAAAAATATCTTAAAATAGAATAATTTGGATTCCCCAAATTTATATTTTGTTCCAATTCTGAAGTTTCTAATAAAACTGAGAATTTTAAATTAGATGGAAAACAAAGCTTTTGGATTTGACTAATGAACAATAATAACATGTGGTACGTACAATTACAACAAAAATAAAGGATGCTCACAAATCTCTGTTATGCGAAACTAGAGTCCAGTTCTCGAGGAGGTGGAAGGTAGGCACGGAAGGGAGGGTATGCCCCTCCCCCTCCTCCGTACCCTCACCTCCTCCTCCTTGTCTTTTTTTTCATCGTCCTTCACTTCTCCTCACCTCCTCCTCCTCACCTCCTCCTTCTCAATCTTCCCATCTTCTCCTTTTCTTCTTCCGTTAAATTTCCCCGCTAAATTTTCCCCTCTAATTTAGTTTCCCCGCGAGGTTTAGGGGGGAAAGATGTCGACAGATGACTTCGTCTCACGCCGCCCATGAACGAATTCAGCTTCTCCGCAAGATTTAGCGGGAAAATTGACGTCACGGGACGTCAACACATATTCAATTTCCCATTTAATTTAGTGGGGCGGTTGCGCCGACGGCGACGCAACGGCTACGCCTCTCAACGCGGAAACGATCAACCTTAGAGTTGCGCTCTAAAATTGGTATGTGAATGATTAATATGCCTTCCAAAAGACAATCCCATTGAACTCCATAAGGTTGATTCAAAGTTTCCGTGTGCTGCTTCAACTGATTTAGATTTAATGTAACTATTGGCCGTGCCATCGAACAGTCATGAAGCCATATAAAGGTACCAACCAAAACAGAATTGAATAAAAAAACGTAAACCTAGAGCAGTCCATACAAGCATTTTAAGCCATACTCGATTATTATTTTCTAAATCTGGAATTTAAAAGAAGTTTATTATCAGAAAATTGCGAGCACTTATATATATGTAAATATGCACGGCTTTATTCAGAACTCTTGTGCAACATCCGACTCTGAAAGGGTAATTTCCCCTGAGCACAGAGGCGCTCTGCCACAAAACAAGATACCTGAAATTGCGATGTTCAATTCGCTGAACCGAACCGCAACTATTTTCGGTTCGGTTCAGGTTACGATACAAATATTTCGGTACGGTTCAGGTTCAGCTCCGGAGCGAAAAAATAACAATTCAAACCGGTGTGGACCGGTTCATACGTGTTCATATAACGGTATAGAAAAAGTAAAAAAATCCAAAGTATCTTCGTACATCTCTACTGTTACGAAGTGGATTACTACGGTATAAAATAAGTGCTCATTTATTGTTTTTGTGTTGTTTTTTCATCGAAGACCAACATAAATACATCTTCTGCAGGAATGGACGAGTGCCTGTACCAAACAGATACACGCACAGGCAATATTAATTTTACTGATTTGCACGCTCTCCCATGGCTGCGTGAAAAAACCGGAGGCAAAGGATATCATCTAGTATGTCTGGGCTCAGTCGCGTTCATTCGCATGATAGGAGGCATTTTTAACCACAAAAAGAACCTTTTTAATTTGGCGAAGAGGAGGAGACGAAAGCCCCGCACCGGCGGAGCGTTTATTCGGCAACGGTTTCTCTCTCCGCAGTGTAGACGAGGCATGCCATATGCATGCGAACATTCGGGAAAAGCCTGAGGTTCTTTTAAGCTAGAACCCTAGCGCGTTCTCCGTCTTCTTCCGGACGTTATGGCGACGCTGCCGGGGTTGGATGATCGGATCTCATCTCTATGTGGTCCTTTTCTTGCATTTGTTGACCGGCGTTTCTCGCGGGTGTGTCGTATGGGGCATCACGTAGAATTTTCCAAGTCTTTCTTTGCCGACGTGGGGGTGCAGGGGTTGGGTGAATTTTATCGGATGCATGGGATTTAGAGAAGCTGGTGTTAACGAGCGCCGTTTTACCTACCCCAGATTTAATTGGCGGCGAGCTTTCGCCTCCTCTCTGCCACCATATTAGAAAGGTCCTTTTGGGGGGCTAAAATGCATCCTATCATGCGAATGAACGCGACTGAGCCCAGACATACTAGATGATATCCTTTGCCTCCGGCTATTTCACGCAGCCAAGGGAGAGCGTGCATATCAGTAAACTTAATATTGCCTGTGCGTGTATCTGTTTGGTACAGCCTGTTCTTTAGCATATCTATATACGTTTCGATGAAACGGTGTTCAACCAACCGTAGTAAACCAAATTTGATGCCGCGTCACTTTTTACGTGGCGGCTCGGTGCCTCATCCCGTTGGCTCATGGCAGCGGCTTTTTGTCGGGCACGTGGGCGCGATGACTTCGAGCGGATCACGCCGATTTTGCAAGTTAGTAAGGTCGGTTATTGGGCTTCGCCTTTGTAAAATATGCTTACAACATACATCAGTGGAAACACCTTGCTCCGCAGCGCTAAGCCTCTCAAAATTTCCGAAGCACAGCACACGGAATAGCAGCTCGAATGCGCGCCCGAAACGTTTGGCGAATCGGTTAGTTCGGAACAGTTCTTTGTTTTCGCTCCTGTTCAGGTCTAGCTCAAAAATGGCGCCGAACATTTCGGTTGGGTTTTGTTAATTTTAGGGCAAAATTAGCTGTCCAATAAAAATTACGGTTCAGTACCGGTTACGTTTTGACAGCCTGAATTTTGCGGTGGTCGCTTTACTGCAGTATACCAGTGCACTGTGAGAAGCTCGCTAAAGGCCTGTGCCAATAGGACACTTCAGAAATCGTGACGCGTCACTTCTCTGCCAAAAATCATGGAAGTTTAAGCGTCCGTCGGTCAGGCAGTCCGATGTCTGTTTGCACGGCACCAAGCCAACATCACGAATTTCCTTCTCGCCTCCTCCGGTTTTCGGTGACCTCGATGCTGGTCAAACTTGACGTAACAAGTCACCTGTTAATGCGGTCCCTCTGTTGTGCCGGAGCTTCTTATCCTTGGGCGTGTTCCAAATTTTACTTGCTCGTACTCCAGAGTAAGGGCTTTTGTCTTTGAGCTCGAAAGCCTAACTGCGTCCAGCGTCGCTCTATCCGTGTTATCACGTAACGTGTCCCGCCGGAGTAGCTTGGATCTATTTATGTAAGCTTCGAACATAGCCCCTCCTTTTCCAGAATTTGGGACCTCAAGGGCAGTGGAAACCTTGCCCGATTGACCGACAGGCAACACAGCTTGTTAGTGGCTGTCTGAACCCAAGTAACGAGCACAATAAAGAGCGTCGACGTACTCTGATAGACAGAGTACGCAAAAGGCGTAACACAAATTACAGGAACAGCCATTGGTGGACTCTTAGGGAATCCATTTGCGCCATTCTAGGGTAGCATCACGCACATTCTCCTTTGGAAAACGCTAAGACTGACCCTGTGACAAGGACAAAAAGAGGAAGCAAAAGAACAATCCAGAACTGAAAAGTAGATGGGTCAGCGTTTGCGTTTCGAAGGGGGACGTGCGTGGCGTTTCCAAGGGTCACGCTAGAGCATTCCCTAATGGACCTTCCTGTAATTTTTTTAAAGCTTTATATATTTGTCTTAAGAACCCGTTAAAGCTAAAGTTATCCGCTTTTTGCAGGTGCGTTGTACGGTCAGGGTGACATTGTTTATAGGGCTAATCGTAACGATCAGGTGGGCTAATGAAGTCAAATTTGTTCAATAACTTTTGGATCAGCGAAAATTGACATTAAGTGCTATAAGGAACTTGCTGAATTTAATCGAAAACCACCGAATGAATAACTTTTAGAAATACTTTGAGCACCAACGTGGAAAGCGTAACGACTCGTGCCGGAGATACAAGGCAATTACCATAATACGAGCCGGAAAAGTCGCGCAGACGCCTTATTGCACCAGAAGCCTTGCTCCTGCTGCACCAGTGGTGACTTTAGCGGACTACTGAGCTTCCCAAGCGCTTAAAATCTTTTTAAATTTAGTTATTTATTCGTTTTCGATGAGTTTTAGCAAGTCTCTAATTGCATCAATATGTTTAGTTCCACAAATTAAAAAAAAAAAAAGTTAGTTAACATGTTTTACCTAATAATCACAGGATCGTTACGATCAGCCCCCTATACTATGTCTCTTGGCCGTATTACTCACCTGCACAAACCACATCAGTGTAGCTTTCACGGCATTTTTAAAACAAATTCGTAAATCTTAAAAAGAAACAGTATATAGTTTTTCGTTGCACGGCGAAAATAGTTCATATTCGGAAAGCAAGTCGTCTGCTTCTTGTGCACGGGTTCAATGACGTCAGAGCGGCGCCGAGTTCTGCTCTGCTCTGATTAGAAGTATAGTTGGTAGACCTCACTGTTAGCTTTCTCGAGGTCTGCCTACCATTTTTGTTTTCCAATCAGCGAAAAAGACCTCGGCGTTCTGGCACCATCGCAACCTCTGTGCAAGAAGCAGACAAACTTGCTCTCCGCATTGCCAAAACGACGCGAAAAATATATTATCGATTTAGCGGTTCAAGCTGGTTTGAACCTTTACTTTTACTCCCCGGAGCTGAACCGGAACTGAACTGAAAGCTGTGAACCCAAACCTGAACCGAACCGATAAAAATTACGGTTCGACACTCTGGCACGTAATACAATTCGGAGATGTATAATATGCTTTTCTACAGTACAGAATATAAAGTACGTTGACAGAGCCACATTTTGCGGTGTGCGTCTTAATAAATTCCCTCTAATATTTCTATTCTTTAGATGGATGGTGGTCACCCTAAGTGCAACGTAATGTTCCGAACACAGAATCGACGACGGTTACAAATGGAGGCTACAAAATTTAACCACTTTTACAGAGGAGCTCTTAAGGGTTAGTTTCCCCATGGTCGTGTCCCCCGCAAAGAAATGTCCACACAAAACTCTGGTTGCCGCATTCACTCATAGATGGCGGTAGCTGTCCAGAGTGTTGTGTTTGCCGGTTGTCCGCTTGCCGCCGTCGCTCATAGATCGCGGCAACACTTCTTCGGGGGAAGAAGGGCTGGAAAGAAATGAGCGGCGAAGTGCGCAGCAGCGCGAACGGTTTCGTAATCGCCGCGAGGCCGCTATCGCCTAAAGTTCCACTGCCGTCGAGCGCTTCAGATTCCCCTGCGAAAAAAGAGCAGATCGCTCGCCTGGAAAGCCATCGCCGAGCGCAGAAGGTACAGCTCCGCTGCTCTTCCTTCTCCACGAAAGTAGAAAGGCTGAAAGTTTCTAAATGCCATCGGGAACTGAGATATTCATGAATCAAATTCCGCGCTTTTGTGAGATGCTTTTAGAAATAGACAAAAAAACTTCGGTCCCTAATGACTCGTGGAAAAGTATAGTTCACCGACTTTCGTTTGATTGCCTGTGGAGTTATGTTCTCTTAAATGGTCGTCTTTCGGGTGTATACCCTTTTGAAACTTTTGCAATTGGCACTTTAGATTTCTACATTGTAAAAACGAAATCACAGCAAGGGATAAAAAATATATAATTAATAACTTTACGACTTTTAATACTCACGAGCTTTTTTGCCAGAATGTGGGTCTTGAGTTTCTTTATTGGACCAGTCTGTTAAAGATCCTGCAAAATTTAAAGTAGTGCATTTTGATGTCCTCTTCCAGAGGCTGTGTTTCTCAAGACGATTGCAAAGTTTCTGTGTAACGTACCGTTCAGCAGAAGCAACATGGAGAGTACAGATGCCCCCATGATGAATCACGAAGTAAAATATACGGGCTGAAATCGGAAAAAAATGTCGAGTTGATTTTGTTTGTTTTTAAACTAACGGTTATTGAATTTGAAATTGCTAACCATTCAACAAAACTTAACGTTAAAGTCCTTCGTCCAGATTACCCCGGCAGCACTAGGTATATTATAGCAGGGGAAAAGGCGAATACAGTTGCTTAAAATATTCACCCAATTCCCATATACAAAGAATGAACCAGCAAAGACCAAAAACACATTGCGCTAGCTAAGCCAAATCACCATACTCTAAAAACAAAACACACACATTCATTTCGACAAAACCCCTAGACTGGGACAAAAAGGGACGGACAAACACAAAGTCTTTGACGGACAAACACAAAGTCTTTGAGACTTTGTGTTTGTCCGTCCCTTTTTGTCCCAGTCTCGGGGTTTTTGTCGAAATGTTTAACCACCACCAGCTTGTTTGCGCCCTTACCTTTTGTTCACACACATTCACACACACAAAAAGAAATTTGTTTATCGGTAGAAGCTTGTGAAAAGTTATTCAACGGTCAATAGGGCCGTACCTAAGAACCGCCTTTGTTTCCTAACCCGGCTCTCCACGTGGGTGGATAGCCTTGATTGTTGAGAGTATCCACCTCAATCCATAGATAGCTATTAAATCGGGGACACCCCCTGCAAGGGTTGGTCGCAAGTGCGCATGCACCGCCTTGTCGCGTAGGGAGGAGGAAAAGCCGCTTGAAGACGACCAACGCGTTCGTCACCCCTCGCAGCTCGCATTGCAAACGCGGCCCGTAGACGATGTGACCCCGACGGAGCTGTGGGACACACTCTGTGCTCTCTACGCGTGGGTAAGCGCGTCATCACGTGGATCGACGTCCTATTGGTCCAACGAACACGTAGCTCCCACTGGCCTGTTTGTATGAGGGTGAAGGAACTATAATATAACTCTCATTTTGATCATCACGGCGACCTTTACTTTAAGTTCCATAATGAATGAAATGCAGATTTCAGGAGCGATTGTTCCCATAGTTAAGGTCTCGAGCCGCAGAAAATCCGTCGTCGGCGTCACTGGGACCGGAAAATCTTGAGTGGTCGATAGGGCCATGACGTCACAGCCACGCGTGACGTCATACGTTTTTGTGACGCCATGACCCTATCGACCCGCTAAACGGGGTGCACGTCACGTCACACGTGACGCTACCAACTAGACCACGCACACACACTTGCACGGGTTGGGAAGGAGCGCGGGTTTATATGAAAAGACTTTGGAAACGGGCCCCGATAACGGCATCGCGTTCCGCTCCTAAAGGCGAAGCTTAAGCGTCTCTTAATTTCCATTGCGAAAGCATTAATAATCCTATGGAGCGCAGCCGGCGTTGGCTGTGACCGCAAAAAACAGATATCTAAATAAACGGCAGTTAAAATGGCTGCTACGTGTTTCGATTGGCTGCGACGCGTCATATCAGATGCTTCGTCACGGAAGTCGGCAAGGCGCTCAGGATCAGAGCGGCCGCACCTCAGAAAAAACGCAAAACACAAAAAGCACAGTAACTCAGATGCAGCGTCACGGAAGGCGTGGGGCCGGCGGAGTTCGCAGCGCCTGCGCATTACAGGGAACGTGATGCCACTGCCAGAGCGCCGTGTGCGATGGCGCGGTGCTAGTAGCGAAGTCGCGCGGTGCTTGTAGGAATCCACTGCGTGTAGAAATGATTTCTCATTTCTTCACTTAAGCAGTATTAAATGTCCTCCTGTAACTTTAGAGCGCAACTCTTAGACGCCCGTTTCCGCATTTTTTGGCGTCGCCGTGAGCCGTCGGTGTCTCCGTCGGCGTAGCCGCCATGCTAAATTTAGCACGCATCTGAATTGGTGTTGAGGTCCCGTCAAATTATTTTTTCCGCTAAATCTATGAGAGAAACGGAATTTGTTCATGGGGCACGGAGTCACTGACGTCATTTTCCCCACTAAATTTAGCAAGGAAAAGGGTAAAAAAAAACGGGAAAATTTAGTGGAGAAAATTTCCCCGCTAAATTTAGCGGGTTAAGTTTCGCCGCTGAATTTAGCCGGGAAATTCACGTCACGTGATCTTAACACCAATTCAGTTACACCGCTAAATTTAGCAAGAAAAGTGACGTCACACGACTTCGTGCCACGTCACCTTTCAACAAATTCACCGGGAGGAGGAGGAGGAGGAGAGTAAAAGGGGAGGCAGGAGGAGGAGGGTCATACCCTCCCATCCTTCTGAAAATCTACTCTCTAGTTTCGCATTGCAGAGATTAGTAAAAGTCTAATATTTTTTAAATAAATTTAGGGAAACTTAATTTCTGTGTCCCATGAAGAGGAAGGGGGATGGAAAGGAAGTGCATTGTAGGAGGGGAATGAAGAGAGAACAAGGAAGGGGAGGGAGGGGAAGGGAAGTGAAACAGGTGGAATAAGAGAGGCACTGTAGGAGGTTAAGGAGAGGAATTGTAGGGAGGGAGGGGGAAGGAGAGATAAATAGAACGAGGGAATCGGTGCGTCACATCACGCATATTTCCCCGCTATATTCAGTGGGGAAACATTCGGTGTGACCCACGATCAATGAGGGGTAAGGGAAAGAGAGAGGGGGAGGGAAGGATGGGAAGGAAAAGGGTGGGGAGGGAAAGAGTATGTAATTGAACATACATGGCAAGCGAGGGGAGAGAAGGCAGGTGCTCAGGACACTCTACAGCCGGGGGTATCTGGAGAGGAAGGGAGGGGAAGTAAGGAGACAAATAGGGATAAGGAATTGGTGTGTCATGTGAGGTATATTTTCCCGCTCGATTTAACAGGGAAATTCAAATGGTGCGGATGTCCCATGACGTAGATTTTGAAGCTGAATCTTCGTGGAAACTCAATTTGTGTTTAAGTTGTAAGACGTAAATTTTTCGCTAAATTTAGGAGGGAAACTGAATCAACGAATGTTTCACGTAACGTCAATTTCCCTAATCTGCTTAAGTCACATGAAGCTGGGTTCCGTGACGTCAATTTTTCCCGCTAAATTAAACGGGCAATGCACGGACTGACCTATGGATGGACAAACAAAATGTTGGTATTCGAGGGTTCCGTTGCAAAGTATTTTGTGCCTTAAAAGTAATTCTTCGTGAAATCAAAAACAACAAACTGAACCTTGATAATATTCATGATTTATTCCTCAAATGCTGACTCCGTAATGTACCTGAAAAAAAAACGAAACAAACAAAAACACGCGATGAACGCTTTGCTGAGAGAGTGGGGCCCGTACTGAGGCGGACGGTCGGGACTGCGAAGCTTCAAAATGACGCCGTACCTCTGACAGTGTGCGCAGCCGCCGAGATATCGCGCTCATAATGCAAAAGGTCTACAGCAATCGTTGTGACCATGATCACCTCGGCAGTTATTGCCAATAAAAATCCATTTTCTTTTTCTCGTTTATATGCTATATGTAGGGCTCCGTGTTTTCGGATAAATCCGGAAAAGTCCGAAAAACACCCGCCGGTAAAATTTTGGTCAATTCGGACTCAACTGATAAACTCCAAAAATTAAGTTTCAGTGCCCCCCTCCCCCGCCCCCCCCCCCCCCCCCCCCCCGCCCCAACAAATAAAAAAGATAGCTTTTTATTTTTTTTTTCAGGTTTGATCAGCACATAGTCAATGGTCCTGGGAAAATGGCACCATAATTCTCTTGAAAATTTCGGACCGTTGTCAAAGGGGTCTTGCTGCTTGTCTCTTCAGGGCTGATTCAGGACAACAGATCGTTCCTTGTACATTCGGGCAACGACAAAAGCCACTCTTTTGGTTTCCAGTTTGGGCCATGCGATTTGGGATTTAGTGAAAGGAAAGGGCATGTTTCAGTAACAGTGAAAGCTAGGGACAGTAGAGATTGTTTAAAATTTGAAAGAGAGGCAGTCCAAGCTCTGTATTATCTCCTTAACCACTCCACCTCGCGCGGCCGCGGGCTAGATTGATGGAATAGTATGAGACGACTGCGAGCTTCCTAGCGACTACCTCCGGGAGTTCATTGATTTTACGGTATCGGCGTTTATCGAAGCGCCTTTTGTGTGTGAGTTTTGTCGTGGAGAAATTAGTATTGCCTATGGCAATGGCAACAATGCCAAATTTAACTGAAGATATTTCAATTGATACAAGCGCGTTTTATTTATTTTAATAGAAAACACAGCGAAATTAAACTCCGAATTTTGAAGAATTGGGAATAAAAAAGATATAAACTCCAATAAACTCCGAATCTTCGGCAAGTAATAAACTCCGAAAAACACCCTCCGAATTGGACGAAAAATAAACTCCGAAAACACGGAGCCCTAGCCATATGATACATTACTCAAGGTGCTTGGATTAAACCAGGTGTTGTAGGCATTACCGAAAAAAAGTAATGAAATACGTTACCCGTTACTTCCCAATAGAAGTAACGCGTTACCGTCCTAGCTTGTTTAAAATAAAAGGAACACATTACCAATAACGAGAAATCCATCTTATTTTTGCTTTACTTTTTGAATGTGTATTAACATGTTCTACTGTTTTGACGTCACAGGTATACATAAACGCCATATTACAAGAAACCTTATGTTCATGCCGAAACTGAACATAATCACTTTATATTTTTTTTACGGTTTCATCTAAACATTTACAAGAAAAACGCAAAAAACTACACAAAGAATCCTCAGAAATTTGCATGGCTAGCCGCCTATGAAGACGAAAAAAAATCAAGTGTTATTTATTTAAATATTGGAAGGAAAACAATAACGAGTAAATGAACTGCCTGACTCCAAATAAGTAACATGAGTGCGTTACTCTTTACTGTTCGAAAAAATAACGAGTGGGTTACACGTTAGCAAAAAAAAGTAAAGCGTTACCAGTAACGCGGCGGTAACGCCGCTACCGCCATAACTGATTAAAGTAACGCAAGATAACTGAACGTTAAAAAAGTAAACTTCCGATGGAGCCAGGGTAGAGTTCCGATACCTCCCCCGATAACAATACGATGCACGCCCAAAGGCGGACTATCGGGTATCGCTATCGGAGTTAACGAAAATGGCGTGCTTCTCTGCGTGATTGGTTGAACCGGCAAAAGCAAACCCTCGACGCTTTTGATTGGCTCTCTGGCTGCTGCCACCGACCAAGTTCAGTGGCTTTCAACGTACGGGTTGCTATGGCAACAACTGTGTCGGCTCCAACAAGACTGCGTTTTACAACTCTATTGTAGTAGACTGGATCGGGAGGCAATACACCAGGCAATACTCGCGAGTCTATGGGAGGAACACATCAAAGTAGGTATGTTGAAGCTTGTACGCTGAGCTCAAAGGCGAGGATTTTATTATGTGCTGCGATCATTATGGCGGGTGTTTGAAGACTCAATCGGTATTTGTCAAGCATTGAAACGACGATTAAAAAATCAAACGTGCCAGAGCACCCACGCCCGATCTGGCAAGCTTGCTCTCTTAGTGAAGTAAACAAAGAAACTAGCCTTGAATAAAACCGTCCGCGGGGAAGTTCACAAGTTTTTAAACGTCGAAAAAGTTCCACCTTGGCAACGGATTTCCTTGAGTGAGCCAATTACACGTAGCAAAGCCTTCGAGCTTGTCGTCTGCTAAACCCAACTCGTCGATACCGATTCCGTGGCTAGTATGTAACTCTTTTCTCAGTGAGCTGGACTACATGTTTCGCACAGAGGAGTCCCTCTTGATCACAAGACATTTAATTGTAAAAACTATAAGGGTTGTGGATTTTAGTGTTTGTACACGAGCTATTTGACTGGCTTCCCGAAAAGCAGCCAAATGTTTTAGTGTTGATATCAGCATAGAAATGACAAAAACAGCACTATTTCTCGTCTTTTCTATATAGTTCCATGCATTAGCTGGTGTCAAGTGATGACTGCCGGTGGTGCCATACGACCCCAGCAAGACAAGCCTCGATCCGCTATCCAACCTACTACAATAAAGATAAGTGTTTTTCAAACGTTTTGTTGCAGCCGACGCAGCTGTTGTCATAACAACCCGTACATCGCAAGCCGCTGCAGTCGCCCTCGGGGAGAATAACGCAAGTGTGTGAATCAACCGTTATAAAGAAGGTCGTTGTACTTACTAAACATAGGATAGTAAATGCTGTAACATATGTTACTAACCATTTATTAACTGCAATCAGTAGTGGGTGTATTAAGAAAATGCACTAACCAAGGAAGTTTGTAACCGCTCTTTTCTTCTTCAGCTGGCGCCGCCCAACTCGAGAGGTATTAAACATGTGGCCGTAGAAACCACCAAAATCAAAAATGCCGAAATATATATATATTTTTTTTTTGCTCGCACGGCTGAAGCTTGTAGGCATTGCATCTCATACACGTAATGCTAAACACACATTGCACGAATCATTTATTTTTTCGAAATATCTCGTAGATGGAACACATCCACATCCCACGCCCATTATGGAGAGAATGTGTTGCTTTACCGCCTTTTACGCCTGCTGTTTATGAGGCGCGCATTTCCTCGGAAATTACTTAAGTCATTTATAATTTTAAAATAATATATATTTTTTTACTAATGTCATTCATGAAAACTGATTCTTAAGGGTCGAAGCGATGTATATCTTACCGAAAAGGAAACAAAGCCACTGTCAACATTTCCGACACTCGATATAACAAACTGATCATCTGTGCTTCTTAGCGGCCATTTCTTTTTGCTTTTCCTCATATCGACGCATCAAGAGTAATAAAGATTACCAGCTAGACTGTTTTGAATTGCAATAATTATTATCTACACTTAGCTCGTAAACACCTCAGTTACTACCCAAGGCTGCGGTGATGTGGCAAGGAGCTAGTAGAACGGTAGTAAGAAACATAGAGGGGTAACAGCTGCTGCATTTGCTCACTTTTTGCTTAATTACTCGAGAGTGGTTAAGTGTGCATTCCTAAGAACGCACATTGAACCACACTGGAGACTGTAACGAATGGAGACATTTGCCTTCCCTTCTCCAAAAAGTTAATAAAAATGCCTGAAATATAGAGAAGGGAAACTACTTTCCCCGCCCCCCCTAGCCCCCTCCCCTTCACGCCACCCCCCTTCCCCAGTACCACTGTGCATATGCTTAAAATGCTTATCTTTGATCAAACGCTGTATAGTTACTTCCAAACTTAGATATATGTTTTTTTTCCCTCCCGATATTTTCTAACTTAAGCTAGACATGGTTCTAACACGACCATTCTAGATGGCTCACCTTTGCCTGCTGGATCTAAAATTACATTAGTAAGACAGTAAGAGCATAGTGATATCGTTATAATTGTAGGAAGGAAGCTTGCATTGACTATAGCACAAAAGAAGTCTTGCGAGGAACGCTTCGAAAAGTCGCTATTGATCAAATCCAAAAATACGCCTCGGTTCAATTCTACGAGTAGCGTCCTTATTCTCTCGGAAACCTTTTCCAACTACAATTAATGCTTATTCCTTGCTCGTCCCGCTGAGACGGATGAAACAACGGCGTTTTCTCTAGCGCGAATTGCGCATTTCAAAAGGAAACAAAGGAGCGGGAGAAATTGAGTTTCACGAAATCGCGTTTGGAAAAAGCGATTGGCTAAAACCAACCACATAGGAAAGTTTCGGGATTTCCCTATCGCACTAACTCCTAAAGTTCCAGGCAAATTTTGGAACTTAAGACAAATAATCTTTTTTGTGTCAGGTTGCATGCTTTTTCGTAATGAACTTTCGTTTCCTTTCAATAGATCTTGGATCGCGTGATAATGAAGACGCCTTTAGCAAAAATCCTATTGTGGACGAGTCTCCGTGGCATCGATGACGTGGAGCAGGGTTCCTTTTTGCTCCACGTCAGCTTCGTATCCTTCTACTGATTTATTTAGACATTCACCTTAGTGTCTAAAAGCGTTAAAATTGGAAGTTGATCAATAAATAATTGTGGAAGTATGAAATGATGTGCGCTTGTGCATTTTGTAGAATGCCCTATTCTTTTGTTCTCATATCCAAGATTAGAATATGCACGAAGTTTTTATATTTTAATGCTATAGTATTCTTTGCGATACTTCCACAAATTTCTATCTATCTTGAATCGGGCCTCGAATACTTTTCTTGCTAAATTTGGCGCTATTTGGCAGCTGCCGAGAAAACGTGGAAAATCGACACCACGTGACGTCAATTTTCCACCACCTTTTTGTTCGTTTCTCCGTGTGTGTCCTTCAAACGTGCAGCAAGCATTTTAACAAACATGTCTACACCCTCACTATAATTACAAACAGAGAGGTAGAATTTCTAACACCATAGATCACTAAATTTCTGAAACCTCGTCGCGAAGCTAGTGCTTTTTAAACTCTTAAATTGCTAGTGCATTTTTGTGTGGGACTGTCAAAATCAATATTTATGCACCCTCATTATCACTTACACTAAAAGATGTTGAATTCCTAACACCAGAGATAACCAGATTACTGATACCTCGTCGTGACGCCTGTGCTTTTTAAACTTCTAAATATATTGAACATTTCTCTTTCCTTTAAACATTTTCTCCTTACCTTTTTCGAGGATGTTGAAAACATTAGGGGGGGAGGGGAGAAGGGACGTTATTCTTTGTATAATTTTATGTTGCTGCCCACTGAAAGAAGTCCTGTTTCCGTCCCCGGCTTCGCTTATTTACACTTTCATCTATTCGTAGACAATCATCCCTGCCGTTTCTACAATTTTGCCACGATCATGAATTTGCTGCCCTCCAATTTTTTTTCATTGGTTGGAGGTTTCGATAGTATTACAACAGCAATGAATCAAGATAATTGCGTGTAAACTGAAAATAACCTTTTGAATACTGCTATTCATTTTTAGGTCTACGTCTTTAGTTAATACCAAAAGATGGGCTAGTTGGTACATTGCAGTGTTGCGGAATGAACGCCCCTATTCCATTCCAATCCCATTCTGGGGAATTTGAGTTTTCGATAATTTGATTCCTTTTAACTCCCAAAAATGGGGACACCGGGCCCATTCCCACTTCTGGAGTGGCTGGATCGTTCTTTTTTATTCCTCTAATTTCTAAACGTAAAAAGTGGCACTTGACCGCTACATTGTGTTGCCGGCATAAGCACCATAAAGAAAAAAAAAAGCTACATGCCTGAAAAAAACCCTGATTTTACAAAGCGGAGCGCTGGTGGCACTAGGTGTTTGCTTACATTGTACTGCAAACACCGAGAAAGCCCCTTGCTATGTCGATGCTTGTTTAAGACATCGGTATCGCGACCGCGTGGCTCGCAACAAGCAGCAAAAATGAAATCCACTCACTTTCTTTTTTTTTTTTTCAAACTTTTTCTTGCATTTGATTTTCAGGACATACGCGACAAACGTGTTTGTTTGATAAGATGATAAAAATATCCAGTTCGTGCGTGGCGCAGAAATAATCTATATCCGTGTTCTTCAAATACCTGCACAGCAACAGGGCGACTACGCTGCTGAAAGCGACTCCATGCACAGCGGCAAGAACACATCCTCTGACGAAGTGCAACCTCTACAACGCAGCGCGAGGGACCGTATAGACCAGGGGTCTTGAAAACGCAGCCCGCGGGCAGCATGCGGCCCGCAGGCAACCGGTAACGAGACCCGGTTCCCATGTCTCGAGCATCAGAAAGGCCGTGCGCCATCGTGATCTTATCTCGCCGATTCATTTTCGCTCGAAAACTAGCTCCGCTCCTTTATATACTCACATAGTTTTTACTGATCTGTGTTCATTTGCCCTTTGTTTCGCTTTATGTTTTGCTTTCCAGTTTTTTTGTAACGTGCCACAATTCCGCTACTGGGCTGCAAGCTAGCTTGCAGGTGCTGTCACTTGACTGGCTGCTTTTACAGAGCAAACACCGAGCTACGGCTGCGGCAGTAGCAAATAGTAGCACAGCCTGGCTCCGTGCCTGCCTGCGAACGTTGGCACTTTGTTTTGTCCCAAAACAACGCTGTGCACTGCCAAATTATGTACCATAATGGTATCGTACATTCACAGTGCTGGTCAGCCGACTTGAAAATAAATGAGAAGCTTTTAAAAATCTGGAAACTAACAAATATTCTTGAGTTTGCTCTTGTTTGAGGACTTTATGAGGAGTTTCGTTTGTTGAAGAAAATAGTTCATATTGAGTGTGCATTGTGAATTGCTGTTCGTAATAAACAAGTGCCGCATATCATGATTCTAGCACTCGCGGCAACTACGTACAAAGTTGGCTCATTTAGGATTTCACTGTCGCAACCAAAGTGATAACAGTATATGTCCATTGACTGTCTTCACAGACTGGAGAACAAGCTACGGTTGCTTCATTTGTGGAATATAGCACCAGTGCAACTTCTGTGTATGATGGCTTGCCCGCTACATGTGATGACCGTGACGAAGACACGGGAGCACACGAATTATCACTGGATGAACCTGGAGACGACGTCCGTGAGAATTGGGTTAGTGCAGAATTTAACCTATCATTGTTTTTCATTGCTTTTAGTTTTGTCTCAAATAAGCTTGCAAATGCTGTCACCTGACTCGCGGCTTTTACAGAGCAAGGACTGAGCTACCGCTGCGGCAGTAGCCGATAGTAGCACAGTCAGTGCCTGCAACGTTCTGTCGCTAGATGCTGTTGAATCAGACATGGAGCCACCTGGATTTCATACATTGAGCCAGACATGCATAAGCAAGCTAACCAAAGGTATTTTCTCATCGTCATATTCCAGTTTGTTTTCTAACTATAATGATCTTGTAGTGTCAGGTACACAGACACCACGTTGGGGCGTCAGCAAAGCTGTGTAAAACAGAACAGCCAGGTAGGTGGATGTGGTGGCTTAAAAATATTGTTGCTTTTACGAAAAGAGTTCATGGCTGAGCTTGTAATGCAATACATCTTTGTCGTAAACTTGTTGCATTATAATGTTCATTCCTGACGACCAGTTTGTGTTGCCTATAGCAGGTCAAAGTCTCCTGGAGGATGAGATAAGGGTGCCTAAACGTCCACGAGGAGTTGAAGATACGTCATCAAAGGAAGAAGAACACTTGCGACAATTGTGTTCCTCACCTGAAAGTAGCCAAATCCAAGGCCCTTTGTTATTAAACTTGGACGTTATTTCTGGACGTGTAGAACCTGAGGCTGATTCTTCCGACACCAGCGCCGAGGAGGGCAACTGCAGTGAATCCGAAGATATGTCCGACGAGCCAGACGTCTTTGACAGAAGCTACAGGCCAAATTATTTCGTCAACTCCGATGATGAGCCCGATTCTTCGGACACCAGTGCTTGCCCTGACGACTCTGCGACCTCGGATGCTGTAACACACCAGTATGCGCGCTCTGCATCTTCCCAGAAATCATTATGCTATGAATAAGACTAAATATCTTTGGTTTATTTATTTATTTATTTATTTATTCATACTGTAGGCACATGGAGACCCGCACAGGAGTGGGAAAATCATCTAATTCATACAAGACAATCCGTGTGTAATGTCTTGTTGAATTGCATGTGTAATGCGCCGAAAAAAGCACGATAAAATTGAAAATTAGAAGGGACAGACTAGTTCTGAAGAAGAAAAACAGCGCCAAAGATACGGAGGACAATGAACGAGGAACACATAGACCGAGCGCTATTTCCTTCTTTATAACTATGCACAACCAACTCGCCCAACTTTTAACGGGACATAATGGCTTGCGAAGTGTACTAGATTCCAACTAACGCTTTGTGGTTTAATTTTCTTTTCTGCGTTTGGCAGGGAAGGAAACTGCGACACCTCTTTAGCAGGAGTGAACCCGATCAAGGAAAAGAAGTACTTGGTTAGTGCATCAATGCTTATGCACCTGTTCGCGGTTTGGATTCAGTGCCTGGCTCCGACCCGAACGAAGCTCAGGCATCAGGGACCTTTGTTCACACCGTAATCATGTCTTCGAGGCCACAAGAGGGTGTGGCAGAATCAGGCCCTGGTAAATGGCAAGGCGCTCCTCAACATCCTCCTGCCTGCCGCTGTCAGACATTCTGGGTTCAGTCCTACACGAGTTCTTTGACTGTTCAAATCAAATCAAATCAAAGCTTTATTTTCCAGAAACACTGGAAGGAGCCCCAGACAAAAAGCTGTTGAGACAGCTTAACTGGGTCTGGGACCCTTATTACATGGCAGCAGCTTGGTAGTGCGCAACACTCTCCTAGCGTAACATTTGAGAAAAAAAATCAAAATAAAACAAAAATATCGGAGCTTTGTAAACATTATAACACTAAGTTAGGGAACAAAGAATGTATAAGAGCGCAATTCTCGTTTGCTAATCGTGTGTATGCTTATGTTGTTTGTGAGGCATTTATTTAAAACAAGTGGTAGGTTGTAATGTAAAGTTTGTAGGTTGTAGTCCGTGCGGGAACAAGGGAGGACCCATGCTTCTCTGCGGCGTTTGTTAACATCACTGCTATGCCTTACAAGCTCAGAAATAGTGAATAGGAAATCGATGAATAGTGTGGAGGAGAAACGAATGGAACAAAGCAAACGATACTCATACGGGCGTTCAACCGGAATTATTTGATATTTTAAAAATAAAGGTCCTGTGTGGTCTGTGTAGGAAACATCAGCAATATATCGTATTATTTTCTTTTTGCAGTAATAGTATGTTTTTAAGGTTTGTTTTCGTTGTAGTAGCCCATACAAGGTGACGATAACTCAAGTGGGATTGAAATAATGCATAATAAATTTTAAGTTTAATGTTGAGTGGTAAAACGTTGCGACAACGAGAAACAGTACCAACGATCCGAGAAAGTTTTGCTGTTAAATAATTTACACGACAATCCCACGTCATATTCTCTGAAAAAAATACACCTAAAGTTTTATGCTGGCTGACTTTCGATTGACGACGTACCTATAGTGAGAGAGGGTAATTTATTGAAATGGGCTTATTTTTTGGTCTGAATAAGATTGCTTTAGATTTCATTGTATTTACCTTAAGGCCGTTAGTATCAGACCACAATGCAAATTTGGTAAGAGTAGAATTGGCTTGGCATAACAGTGTATCAGCATCAGCCGCAGAGAAAAATATACTCGTATCGTCCGCATATATAACAAACTGCACTTGGTTATCGATATTTACTAGGTCATTGATGTAGACGTTAGATAGAAAAGTTCCAAGTATACTTCCCTGCGGTACACCACAAAGAACACTTTGGAAAGAAGAGAAAAAAACCCTCAATAGCTACACACTGTTTCCTATTCGTTAGATACGAGTGAAGGAAGGCAAGTGGTACACCGCGGACGCCATATCGACTAAGTTTCATAAGTAGTACTGTATTATTTAGGACATCAAACGCTTTACTAAAATCAATGAACACAACTAAAGTAACCAGCCTTTTTTCTATATTTCGTAATATAATTTCTTTTTGATATGACAAGGCGGCTTCCGCACATTTGCCTTTGCGAAAGCCGAACTGATAGTCTGTTAATATAGAAGGTTTAAAAAAAAAGTGATCGAGGCGCGTAAGAATAATCTTTTCGAGTACCTTAAAAAAGACAGGTAACACAGATATTGGCCGATAGTTCTTCATTACATCCTTATTGCCTCCTTTGTGCACAACAGTGACTTTAGCCAACTTTATGTTTGCGGGAAACTGACCAGATTATAATGATAAGTTGTATAGGTATGCTAAGTGTGGGGCAATTATATCCATTCCAAATTTAACTGGCTTCATTTGTAATTTATCAATGTCCATACTTTTGCTGTTTTTTAGTCCTAGAAAGATGTTAAACACGTCTACTTCGACAGTTGGATTGAGAAAAAACGTATCATCAGTATGTTTCACAGAAGAAAGGACATTTTCATTATTTCCGTTTGCCTGTGCATTAGGTTGTGAATTTGAATAGTTAGCATTAAACTGTTCCGCCAAACGTGCACCTGACATGTTATGACCGTCTATAGTTAATTCGCCAATATAGTGGGAAACCTTTCTACGATTTAAAACTTCATTAATAATTTTCCACACGACTTCAGGTCGTTGTTTAGTTGCCTCATGAAACTTTTGCTTGTAATATAATGATTTTGCTTTTCTAAGCTCGGATGTCAATTCGTTCCTAAGTTTTTTAAAACATGACAGTTTATTTTGATTTCTCGGCTTTAAAAACGTTTCATATCAGCGAGTTTTGTTCCTCATCAGTTTTATGTGGGCTGGGGTTACCCAAGGTTGTGGGAGCCGGGGGTAAAAGACGAGGTGGAGGGCACGTGACAGGCGGTCGGCCGAGAAGACACGAGCGGGCGCGAGACATTGGGTGCTGAGCGAGGCTGGTAGCTGGACAAGGAATGTCGAAGCCAAGCTGCCTGGCCTAGGCCTGGCCTGGCCCATAACGAACTCCGGAGCGGTCCACCAGCGAGGTCTGGAGCAAGACCGGTGGAAACGGCGAGCCCGGGCCATATGACCTGGGCTATGACGATCCCGGGGTGGTTCCGCAGCGAGACTCGGGCATTGATAGCCCGGGACAGCCAGCCTACGCAGCGCTGGCGTGGGAAAGGCGATCCGCAGGCCTGGACACGGACCCCGACTGTGAGCTCTGATCGACGGGCGACAACAAGGGTCGGCGGGCCCGGACTACCGGCTCGCGACGACAGGCAACCGGGAGGTACAGTAAACCCACTCGCTGTCTCCTCGTTGCTATATGTCACTCCCTGGGTGGCGGGCGGAGCGCATACCGCTCGGGCGGGATTATTAGTAGAGGGAGCTACGAAAAGAAACCCACAAGGTTTTCTTATTTTTTGCTCGTAGTTACAGTTTTAAACGGGAAATGTAGGGCATAAAGTGATTTAAAAATATTTAAGAATTCATTATATGCATCATTCAGTTTAGAAAAAACCGATGTCCAATCACTATTGAATAATGCATTCCTAAATGGGAGTAGGCAATCATTAGTCATTTCCTGGTAGGTTACAGACGATTTAGCAGCACCTTTGTATGGGTCATGATTATGTAAAGTCAAAAAGATTGGAATATGATCGCTTATGTCGCAGTTTATTGTTCCGGTTACTTTGACGTTGGTTGTAATATTGGGAATAAAAAGGTCAGTTACACTTAATGTGGATGTAGTGATTGTAGTGGGAGACGTGATAACATTACGAAACCCGTTAGAGTGCAGCGTATTATTGAGTGCCTTAGTTTGGAAAGAGTCCTCTAGTAAATTAACGTTGAGGTCACCCCCTAGGACCAAGGAGTAGTTATTAGCCGATACATAGTCTAGAAAGCGCTCAAGAAAAGAAATAAACATTTCAAAATCCGCCGAAGGTGGGCGGTACATGACAGCTCTTATATTATCCCCATATTTTAAGCTTAGGATCTCATAATCACTTGTAATTTCAGTAAAAATATCTAACAGCTCACATTTAATTGACGATTTCACTTGAATTGAGACACTACCTCCACGTTTATGCTTACGGTTTAAAAATAAATGTGTGTAATCCGGCAGAACGAGCATATCAGCATCCTGCTGATACCAGGTTTCTGTGAACATTATCATATCGAATGATACACGGCACTGATCCAGAAATAATATAATAGAGTAATGTTTATTTGTTGCAGAACGCGTGTTCAAGTGAAAGATATGAGTAGAATTTTGGGAGGATAAGAACTGACTCAGTCCTTCCGGCAACACAAGTTCGACGAAGGCCATAAAAAAATATAATGAACAAAGGGAAGAGACTGTACAAGACAGCGTAGCTAAACTAACAGATTTTCCCTACGTCAGGCTCATTGTTAATCTGATCAACTGGGGTCCTCTCTGCTTGACGAGCAAAAGTCTTGCCATTTCGAATCCAGACATACTTCCAATTACATTGATTCTTTCTGGCAATCGCTTTTCCGAGAACCCGCTTCAGAATTGGGCATAGGTGTTCGTTGCCGAAGACAGGGGCATCCGTGTCAAGGCCAAGGTCCGAGTTCTTAATGCGCTTCTTTTTTGCCTTATCAAGGACGGCATCACGTTTGCTGCGACTTACAAATTGGAGAATAATGTTAGATTTGGTGGCGTCCTGGGTTGGCACGCGATGACAGATCGCAATGTCACTTCTAGCGATTGGCTCGCCGACTGATTCCCCTAGTCTATTGATCAGGCCGAAAAGTACTTCGTGATCGTGCTTTATAACGCCCTTGATTTCTAGGTTGGAGTTTCTTGAATATTGTTCAGCTTCTGTGAGCCGATCCTGGTAGTCGATTATACGCTTTTCCATTTGGCTGATTTTTTCCGAAAGGTTTCCGTTTTTTTTTCTTAAGCTCGTCGGTGTTTCCTTTAAAACTGTGCCAAACTTGGCCTTAACGTCTTCGAACTCGAGGTTCATGAAGTTCACACTGTCTTTAAAGCTATTTATGTCAGCCTTCATTGCACGGATGTCACTTCGAATCTCTCGCTCTAGTAATACTTTGAAAGACTTCCACTCTTGTCGGAATTTTTCTTTAAAGTCACTAAATAATTTGGCAATGTCCTTCGCCATGGAATGTCACTTGACAACAACAAAACAAAACGAAATCGCGAAAGTGAACAAGCAATATAATTGCAGGTCAACTGATAACAGCTGTGGCAGCAGCGAGGGTTATCGTTACTTAAAATTGATTCGAGAAAGAAAAATGCCAGCAAACCTGTAACAATAATGAGTCGTAAGCGTGGCTGCTCAGTACCGTTGCTGCTGCCAAGTGTCAGGAGGAGCAGACGCGACGCTCTTTTGTAGCGCAGGGGCGCTGGAGTCCCGTAGTTCTGACGAATGGCAGGACGGCAGGAAGAAGAGCACAGTCACGATGATAGTGACGACGATGACGGGCTTGATGTGCAACGGAGATCAATGCAGCACCACGTTGAAGTTTCCGTCGGCCAGCGACGCAACGGGCAATCTGTAACGATGATAAGTCGTGAGCGTGGCTGCTCAGTACCGTCGCTGCTGCCAAGTGTCAGGAGGAGCAGACGCTACGCTCTTTTGTAGCGCAGAGGCGCTGGAGTCCCGTAGTTCCGACGAATGGCAGGACGGCGGGAAGAAGAGCACAGTCACGATGATAGTGACGACGACGACGGGCTTGATGTGCAACGGAGAACAATGCAGCACCGCGTTGAAGTTTCCGTCGGCCAGCAACGCAACGGGCAATCTGTAACGATGATGAGTCGCGAGCGTGGCTGCTCAGTACCGTCGCTGCTGCCAAGTGTCGCTCAGTAGGCGTTGCTGTCCTAAGGAAATCACAGTTCTACAAAGTCGAGGGCTGTTTGGTATTTTGCTGTTGCAACAAAGGTGCACTGCATATGAAAGTGTTAGCTGGATGGCCATTTTATCTAGTTGAGACCGACATGAGGTGTTCCCATTTCAAAGGCCTGGAAAGCGGAGGAGACCGCACTACTTGCAGCAATGCGTGGCAGGAGACTCCATCTGGCGGGCGATGGCCGCGCCGACTCTCCTGGCTACTCGGCCAAGCATGGAACTTACTCTCTGTTGGACACTAATGCGAACAAGATCTTGCATTTTGAGACTGTCCAGGTAAGAATTCGCTAAATAGAATATGTTCTTGTGATCACTGCATTGGTTGATTGAGGTAAAAGTTGTTGTATCTTTTTTTTTCTACACCAGTCAACAAAAGTAAAATACAGTAACCATATCGAAACAAAGGGCCTCAAGCGCTTGTTGGACTTCCTCCTTGGCCGAGGACTGTGTCTAGATGTGCTCATGATGGACCGGCATGTCGGGGTGAACGCACTTCTCATGGCATGGCATGTCGCCTAAGATAACCTTATTTGAAAAAAAAATGATTATAACACTTGTCACTTCAGGAAGATAAAATGAATTGCTGTGAGGAGCACTCATATCATAATTTCAGCTTTTATATCATCTATAGATAAAGCCATATCTTTTTGTGGGCTGCCTTAATGGCTCACAAATGCGAAATTACAGAATAACTCGTGACGTCATTGCCAGACGTAGAACAGCAGTTGTGGCTAATTTACAGCCAGACGAAAGGAACTGCTGCGACACGAGGGAAATTCCACAACGTACACAGTGGTACTGTTAGTGTGAACATGAGATCGATGTTTTTTACTAATTTGCTAAAACAAAGCATTGACGAACATAAAATTTAAACACTTAGGTTGAAGCCCCGGATGAGTTTTCTCGACCACTAGTTGTTTTGATGACAGCGATTGAATTCTTTGAGAAAAACACATAGAATCACTTGTTCGTGCTAACAGTGTACATTGTCAGCAGTTAATATGGAGCCGTTTCTATTAAACAGGAACTGAGCCATATATGAGATTGCAAAGAATCCTCACGTCAGCAGAGTTGTTCAAAAATGTCCCAAGACTGTCTGGAGATGGCCAAATGTACCGACTGGAGTCGTTCCACGGCCTGCTGACCTGGTTCATCCCCAAATCGACACACTTCTAGTTTGATGGCATAGAGGCACGGTAGGCTGGGATTGTGAAATTTGATAGAACGATGCTCATTTGTACTTTTTTTACAATTGTGAACTATCTGCAGATATGCTAATCTATAGCTCTTACCTCCATTTTTTTTTACTTCCGCAGGACTGCCTGACCGCCATTGCGGTCATGCATTATAACCAAAATTCCAACCGGAAGCAGGCAACTGCCAAGGACAACAAGAAACGACTGGCACTCAGATACCCAAAGTCTCGGAAAGGAAACCACGGAGACTGCGTCATACGGTAAATGCAAACACTTTTATTGAGACATTGGCTGCGGCTTGAAGATCCCCGTTATTTGCTTGTTTAGACAATGTCCAGAGGCTGCTCCACTGCTGCTTGGATTTGGCGGAAGCTTCCAGGAGGCACCGGGAGGCCTCAGCTACTAATGGGCCCGCCCTTCTAGGCCCCCTTTGCGCAGTGTTGCCCAGAGACCAAACAAGGAAGCATGCAGTCTTGGCCCAGAGGTCCCGCTTTCACAATCAGGGGTAGTGTAAGCCTGTGTACGTAGCTGAGGGAAGTTCCTCGCTGATTCTAGCCTCCAAACAGCACGGGAGCCTGACGCGGCGGAACCCGCCCAGGCTTCCCAATATCCACCAAACGAACTCCTTGTAGGCTGTGTACTTGTATTTTCTGGGAATAGTAAGGAGAGCATAGTCAAGTTCGCAGAAAAGCCTCACACACGAGAAATGTGTGTAACGGCGTCGCATTGTAATATCTAGCTGTAGTATTTGTAGCTGGTGTGTTAGCAATGAACTGTCGACCATAATGTGTGATCAAATTTTCACTCCTTTATACCTCTGCCCCAAGGCTTACGCGACCATGTCCCCCCTGCTTCATTCTTTTCTCTCTTTTTTACCATCCATAGGTTGAGTCTATAAGAATATCAGCTACACTCGTGACCTAGTTCCACATATATATTCGGTCATAGGTCAAGATGCGAAAGAAGCTCCGCCTCCAGCACATGCTTGTGGCCTTCAGCTGCGCATTGCCTTCGTGTGCACACATGTGTCTTCAAGGGGAGAAAGCTCACGCTGAAGGCAAAGCATCTACGGCTTCTTGCCTTGTGACCGACTAAAGTTCATACACTGTTTGAAGTAGTTTGCAGAAAATATGGCTGTCAGAAGGCAAAGAACAACAATACTTTGTTGAACAAGGCAGAAGTTGGGCGAGTTAGTTAGGCATCTTCAAAGGTGAAAATAGCGCAACAATAACAAGGGACAAAGTAATAATACCTTGTTATTTGAAATGTGTAAGTTTAAAAAAAATATTAACTGATGTTGAATGCTAACGTCCTCGAGACGCAGAACTTATTTTTACTACAGTTCTACCGCTGAAAATGCGTATAGTTGTTTTGTCACTCGTGGGTTTACGTGCTGGTATAGTAGCCAGAAGTTACCAGAAGGGAAACTATCCTTCGCAATGCACACCGTCTATGACTTACAGGCCATTTTAGAAAGTATTCTTTTAGAATTTTTGGAGTGTTCACTTTTATCCACCGCAACAGAACTTCTCTTTCTTGTTTTGATCCCCAGCAGCTGGCTCCAAATATGTAGGCTCAAAAAATCGCAGCTTCTCATATGCTATGTCCAGCAACCGCAAATCCAAACACACAAGTGCAAAACGTTCGTGGTGTGCGATGCACTTCCCCACATGTTTTTGTGCAACATGTTGTATTTCACGGCAACATTGCCCTGATTCCTCTGGACAGTTACGACAGGTACACCTGAAAAAAAATATTTACCCCAGATTGTAATTCATTTCATTTCGAAAGTGAAGTCACCACTTTGTATACTCCATCTTACAAGTTGTGTGCATGGCTATTAAAGGCTCAGGCACATGAGCATAGTTCTTCACTGTGATCAGTTTTCACAAGTGATCGTGCAAGGAAAGTGCAGGCTGAAGTCATACGCTCGCGTCGATTCCTTTCGCTGCGCTGCATACAATTTGTGAAATGGATTATATGCTTTTACCATCTTGTGTTCTGGCGATTATTAGTTAGCAATATTATTAGTATGCTAGATCTACAGAAGGGTATGCCGATGAGTGTACAGAGAATGGAAACGGAGCTTCTTCGGGAATTCCCACTACTCATCCTCTAACAATGAGACAAAAAAAAAAATTTAAAACTAAAGAAATATTGGCAGCTGCGAGAATCCCGATTAACTGATTAGTTTAACCCGAATTGTTTCTCCTGACTCTGCTGCCGAGCATGTCGCTCCCACGATGATAACGGAGGGTCGAATAATAATGGGTCAGGAACGTAGAGGACCCTTTGCCGCAAGCCTCCAAGGTCTGCCTCTAGCGGCACGCTCTCACCGTCTGACATAGGTGCTGAAATCAGCAACGTATGAATAAACAGGACTTCAAAATGTATACTACAAGCCCACTCTGCTGCCTAGACGATGACAATAACACATTAAATCTAAGAATATTTCCTATCCTAGAGCGATTTTGTAGGAAGTAAGTGGCTTCATTCAATCATTTATTGGTCCCCAAAAGTTGTGCTAGATTTATTACTGGTGATTATTGCTGTGTTTGAACCAGTAATTGTTCATACAGTGTTACGCAGTTTTATTTCTGTTATATTTGTGTGCGAATTGTGCGATATGATTTTATTGTTGCATATATATTTCTACGACAAAAAATGCTTATCGTGTCAATAAATAAATGGTGAAAACTTGTTGATTTTGTTGAACACTTGAAAAATGTGCTGTCTGCTACATATACGGAGGTGTGCGTTAATTTATCTTGATAACACTCACCGATGAGATGTTAATCACTGACTAACAAAATATACGTGTAAATAGTACTTCCGTGTCCCGAGCACGAAAAGCCTTTACGCAATATAAAAGTGCTCCCCATTACTCTGGCCGCAAGTGCACAATTAAAACGAAAAAGGGTTACGTACAACATTACACAAGCACAACGGCTTATAAGCCACGAATGAAGCTATTCGAGCACGGCATGAGCACGACGACGCGCCGATCGTTTCGACGTATTTGCCCTACTTTGCATATCGTGTCACACGATATATGCCATGTTGTAGACACAACAGGCCCTAGGACTCAGAATTTACACGTTGCTGCATGTCCACCTTCCCGGGTGGACATGCAGCACGATGCCGAACCTGCCACAGTGGCAGGTTCGGCATCGTGCACTACATAAGTTTTGTAGACCACACGCGAAATTGCTCTTGCGTATCGTCATAATGCCGCTCGGAGCCAACATGTGGAGGGTTTTGCTATCATAGATGTGTAAATGGCACTATTACGTCGTCTCGCCTCAGCATGAACTAACTCCGAAGGCTGTGCAGGCGCGAGGGGGTAGCCTTGACTCAAACGACCACTGACGCGTGATCTAAAGCATTTAGCTTGCACTTTTAGAAGCCACGGCCAGCAATGGTTATTTACCCATCTAAGGTATGCCAAGCCTCAAAACTATACTGTGAATTCAGTTTCCATTCAAGTAGATATATCTCCTTTATTTAATTCTGTGAAGAACAAAAAAAAAAAAGACTTGCCTGACTCTATTTCTTTCAACTAGGAAGTTTTGTTTTGGTGATTAAATGCTATTAAAATAATCAAACATTATTTTCAGATATCATCTCTAATTGTATACCTCTGTCTTTGCAGTAGACACTTGCGAAAAAAATTCACTCGTTTAAATTCTGACGACCTCAGCTGATATTGAACTCTCTCGGCATGTCTATTGGCTGACATGTTTACTTTCTTGGAGCCGCCAAGAGAGGGATTCGAGAAAAAAGGATAGCACTGTGTGCCCCATAAGGAACGAGCACATTATGTAGTGTGCTTAAAGGTGCACAAGCGAAATCCGAATTTTGTTTAAAAAGGCAGGGGGAGCGTTCAACTGGAAGCTACAAACCCCAAGACATCTCTTCTATAATAATATGTCGAACAGATGGCCGTATTGTTGGCAGAATGAAAACGCAATTAAGCGAAGCTGACGTCACATTACCGGGTTTCTGGCCGTCTCCTCTGCCCGCAGGCAAGCTTCGGAGGAGCTCTGTGACGTGATGACGTCAGACGGCCTGCCAGCTTCGGTAAATCGCATCTTTCTTTTCCAAAAAAATATAGCCATATTCAGTATATCGTTGTAAAAGTGATGCCTTGGAGTTTGTGGCTTCGCAATGAACGGTCCTATGGTCTTTTTGGGCAATCAGCATTTCGGTTCAGTGTCCCTTTACAGGTCCTCTCGTACAATTTTTGACTTTGCGGCGAGGCTTACTTCTCACAACATCGTAACAGAGCGAAACCATTTTTTCCCGTAATATTCACGTTGTTTTGGAAGTTGTGAGCGAAATAAAATGCCAAATTCAGGAAAGAAATGATTCTTCCTTACATAATATGGGTCTCGTGTGGTCCACAGTTTTCAAACTCTATTTGTTTACTTTCTCGCTCTCAAGCCTGCATAAAAACAACTTTGATAAAAAATTAAGATGATTGTGAATTCACAATCATACGTCTTATTTTGAGCTCAGTGGGAAATGTTTAATGGCTGTGGCCAATTGGGGAGCCAGGTAAGTTATGTCATCAGCTGCGCGCTTTTACCATCACGCAGCGCCTTGTCGAATTAAAATATAGTCTTTGTTCCCTGAGTCTCCTGAACCAATAAAAAGGCGGGGAGCGCAAAAAAAGCAGATGCTTAAATTTCGTTAAATAGAGCATAATTAGGTTCCTTGTTCCTTTTCTTTTTTTTTTTTTGGGGGGGGGGGGGGAGGGCATTTCTGGAATGGATCCGGAATGTCTCATAATTTTCATATCTTTAACTGGTTTCCACCTCTCAGCTAGGTGAACTTTCAGAAGAAAATTGGGATTAAGCCGTGTATCATAAAACCTTTGCGCGTTTTGAAAATTAGGAAATATTGCCGCGCGCTCAGCTGGCCTAGTTGGCAGCGCTCTCATGGCCTAAAGGTTATCGTGCTTGCCTCCCACGCGAACAGCCGAGGTTTGATGCCCGGCCGCGTATGCCTTTTTGTTGATTCTGTAATTTCACAATCTAGTAAATTGGAAAAGCCTGTTGCTTACTCGAGGTTAAAATGTTCTACGCGCCAAGCTTTGTACTTTGATTGTTTGAGAAGCCCACGCGTCAACATCAGGGGCGCCGCGTGTCGAGCCTGAGTTAAGGTGCGTTTATACTCCAACGTCGGGGAACCTGACGTTCGCCGGCGCAAAACGATGTTCGTCGTCCACTTCGCCACGCTGCGTCACGCTGCGGAAGGAATTGTCAACAGTGTCTATAGTCCGGCCAACGAGGTAGAGGGGCTTAGAGTGGTAAACCGGAAGTTCGGAAGTGGCACCCCCCCGGTTGCCGCCATATTTTACGCAAATGTGACCACTCGTCATGTGACCTCCCAAGAGCCGTGACGTCACAGGTAAGATGGCAGCGCCCAGAGCTGGCGGATGCGAGTTTGTTCGGTGAGCGGTAGCCGTGATCTGCAGCTGCTTTCCGACGACTTCGGGCTTCTTCGTGCTCGCTGACGCAGGTATAATGTGAAAATATGAAGGAATGAGACTTTATACCGTTTTTTGCGCAAGATCGCTCTGGATCATCTGGATATTAACGCCTGTGAGACAGCATCGCCGTACCGGTGCTCGGATTCCGGGATGTGTCCGAGGACCGATAGAACTTTGAGTGCTTTTAACATGAAATTTTCACATTCTCTTAGCTTTGTTTGAACGTTGAAAAATCTGAGAATCTACGCGAAATGTATACGTCGCGTTAGGGCCTAAGGGAAGTTGTTTCAGCCCTCCGTCACCGAACAACCATAGCAACTTTTAGCGAGGAAGCTCCTGCGATTCTTTTGTGCTAATCCACGATTCTACATTTTTTTTTTGTGTGTGTGAGTGCGAAGTGCACCCTTATTTTCAGCTACGAGGATGGCGTTTTACTGAGTATGGGGAAGAATAAATCGTTGCAGGCACCTGCTTCAAAGCTATTCGACTTGCTATACGAACAACTGTTTTGGTGCATGCATAGATTAACTGCGCATTTTTTCTGTTTTGTAGGATTTATTGCAGCTATACTCTTTTCCATCAAGAGTGCATTGTATTAGTAGGTCAATTATTTAATTGTTCTAATTACCTGGGTAAGATTATTCATATTTGTGTTCATCCCTTGCCTGGAGAGCAGTCTTGTTGAAAAATGTTGACTACCATTCCTTTCGGTCTTTTCAATAGACTCTTTTTAAAAGTGTGGGCTGTCTATACTTCGCATCACCGTAACTTGGAAAAGGCCAACCGCCACAGCCCCCTCGAGCCAATCAGAGAGACGGAGCGAAGGTGTGTGACAAATCTGTGCAGACAAGCACTCTGGTAATATGTTGTCATGTGCCTCTCTCCAATGTGCGTATTGACTCACCGAGACCGTAGCCTTTGCCGTCTGCCAAATTCTGATGAAACAAATTACAGTAGCTACTACTGTAATTACCCCAAGCTTTCAGACTTTGGGCATTTGTTCGACAAGAATGTTATGTCCGCCATCCCTGTGAATTCGGCTCAGCACGTATTGGACTCGAATGCTGCATTAGTGTTCGACGTGAACTGGGGCCCATTCGTCTGCTTTACGCCGAAAAAAATGGTGACAGTTGTGTTGCTTGATAAGGTTCTGCCAAGGGTCTATTGTGTCATACATATAGGAAGTGTCATGGTATATAACAATGCATCAACACATACTATTAAACTATATGCTCAAAGGTGTGTTTGTTTTTCCATTTAACAAGTTACAGCAGTGTGCTTTAATGCTATTATCATGTGTGTAGTTTTAAGTATCCTCTCTGCAATGCCTACGAAGGCCCCTGGAAGGAATAAATTAATAAATAACATTTTCACATCACTGGAGTTGGTTTTCAAATGCACCCCATGTTCAGGAAAGGTTGAACGAGTGCAGCCCCTTGCAAGAAGTCTGCCAGTCTGGTATGACCCCTTAATTAATATTGAAGGGTCAGAGATGCGAGTGTCCTCGTAAGGTCCAGAGCGTGCAGTGGACACAATTCTCGGTGTGTAGACTCTCAAGGCATGAAGGCAAGCGGAAATATGTTTATCTGGTTAGTGTATCAAATATGTTTATTTCCACTTGATTACATAATTATTGATTCTTAGGAAATGGTTCCATAACGAGTTCTTTCTGCGACAGTCTCGTGTCAGGCGTAGTACCTGTGGACCTTGTTGTCGGATGACGCTCCTGGCACGTCGGTGTTCAGTGTGGTCGAGTGGCAACTTTGACCGACTGATGCTGTCTTGTAATAATACGTCATGTGCGGCCACTGACGTCTGATGCACTGAAGCTGCAGGGCTGTCTTCTAATCCAAAAATTTTCCTGGTAGTTTTCGGCATCAATGCAGCAAGCTCGGGCATGTATTGCTTACGTGGCTGTGCCTTTTGCTGTACCGTTGACTTGATAGCTGGCAACAATTTTTGTTTGCTATCCAAGTATGGTGATGCTTGCAGTTCACTTTTGAGAGCAACCAACCATTCTATTCCTTCAAGTCACTCGGGGCATTCTCCCTCAAAGTTGGAAATTGTGTGCTTCGTGGAGTGGACACAGAAAATTGATGTCAGCAAATTTTTAGGTATTGTCCTTGGACGACAACCAACGCCAAATCCACTGTCACTGCATCGCTGCTCACCTTCTTTGTCGTGCTTACCTCTTGTAGAGGTGATGGACATGAGGAGCTTCGGGGTAATCAGGGATTCAGAATCTTCGATTCAGCACCTTCGGCATCAGGGACAAAGGTCGCCGAATTTAATCCTTAATCTCCCGTGGTCGCTCCTCGAGACGTAATCGAGGGTCGTTTGGCACAAACCATCGCAGACCAATTTATTGGTACGGGCTGCTTTGGTAGACATGGTCGGCTTCATGCAGTGGTAGCAAAGTGGTTTTGGTCGCACATTCGCATCACCTACGTTTTCTTCGGTGTATTTTGTTGAGCACAAACCTACACACGATGTCGGGAATGCTTCGGCGTTAGAGTGTCTCATTGAATTGGCATTGAATACTAAGACGCAGCCGGTGGCGGTCGTCGTGCCATTGTGGCGTAAGTTACCCTTGGTTTGTCAGATGCCGCTTCGCTCGCAGAAGTCTCGGTTGAAATACCTGTCAAACTTGTTTCGAAACAATCTCGGCAATCAAAATAAAAGCCAGACAACTGATGGCAGGAAGTAGCTTCCTGATCTCGTCCCAGAAAACGTCGTGGATGATGTTGTGGATGCCTGGGAGGCTGGCGTCGAAGTAGTAGCTGGACAACTCGAGTGTCGAGATGCCGGGAAGTTGTTCATAGTGGCAGGCTCGGGCATGCAGTGCACATTCCATGTTGGAAGCCTCGGTGATATGAACACTTCGACTGTTGTTCGGGGTTGCGGACAAGGCTGCCGAAGGTGTTGTCCCTCACGTGAGGGGCATGGGATTCTTAGGTTCTTGTCTTCTGTAGCATCAAGGTCGGCGTGGGCGTGGGCGTGGGGCTCGGTCAAGCGCAAAACATCCTCCACGAGTGCAATGGCGCTCTCGTTGGGGCAGTGTCATGGACAGAATCAAGAATGCGGCTCTCTCTCGTTGATGTTGGCTGACAAATGCGCGCTTCAGCTCGATCTTGCAAACTTCCCATGACGTTAAGGAGGATCCATGGTTCTCAGACCATGCGCCGGCAGTTTCTTCCACGAGAAGTATAGGTTCTGCAGGAGCTGGTTGTCTCTCCACCCAATGTGGCGGGCGACACTGTCATATTGTTCAATCCAGTCCTTGACGTCTTCATACAGCTTGCGTGAAAAAGCGTCAGAGTGTGATTTGCGACGGACATGCAAACAATGGTTGGAGGGGACACGGTTTGCTGCTACAGGTTTGTCATTGTTGGCTTAGTCAGCTTCGGATTTTCTGACAGGAGACCGAATTCCGGTGGTTTTTCCTGGTAGCAGCAACTGGCTCGGATTTCAAGTGCTTCGTGGTGTATTTCCGAGGTTATTTTTGTGGTATTCGGTCGTCTTGCGGTTGTTCTGCCAGGCTCGGGTCAGGACTTTGCTTACGGCTCGACGGGGGTGTAAGACGCAGGATAGTCCGCCAGCCAAGTCCCATTATTGAGTAACTCGGCTGAAAAGCCGCCGGGTTCACACAGAGTGAAGGGCTATGGGTGCCCAGCACCTCCACCAGAACATACGATTACAGCTGAGCATGACCTGCAGTGTCCCAGAATAGTGAATATTGATAGAAGATAGGACTGGAACAAGGATCCGTGACAGTATAACAAAACTCGCAGAAGAAAATTTATCCTGACCACTGAAGAAGCTGCATTGCTTCAGTGGCATTCTGTCCGAATAAATCCTCTCCTTCGGGGTTTGGCGACTGCCGTGGACGAACTGAACTGAAATGGATGTGGGACCACTTTTCTGGTAATGAGCCACTGCAGACTGTTGCCACAAAGCGGCGTGAGCTGGGTACGTAACACGCTCGATGAATGTCCGGACAGCTTGCAATTCGCGTAGCGAGTGTGGATGAAACGTTTGTGTTGACGAAACGTGCGACAGACCAGCGGGATCAATACCAACTGCAACACCTGTGCTCCGTGAAAGTGCACGTCTACGCCGGAACAATTTCGGAAGCAGCACAGCATCACCTGAACCATGGCACAGGAACTACCAGCTTGAAGGCAGCTCTTCGGTGCGCCGCACACCTGTGCTCCGTGAAAGTGCACTTCTACGGCGGAACAATTTGTAAGCAGCACAGCATCATTCAGCACGGCACGGGAACTACCAGCTTCAAGGCAGCCTTCCGGTGCGCCGCACAACCGAAGTAAGCTCTCGGTCATTTGATCGAAGCTGCACCACGATTGCACACCGCCAAGCACTACTCACGCAATTTCCGTCGCTAAACTGTGTATCCAAATATATTGCACACGCTTCACTGCAAACCTCGAAGATTCCGATGGTCAACGAGAGCACAGAAACGTCGCCTTAAATTTTATACTAGCGGTATCCGAATCAATCCGAGGTCCGAGCAACGTAGGTCAGATTGTCTCTTCCGTGGCAATATCCCGGTCGGTCACCAGCGAAATGCACACCGTTCCTCCGTATTTTCACGTTATACCTACGTCAAACACCACGCTGAACTCTGAACTCGCTTTCGACCGGCCTCATGTGACGGCTTCCGCGTCTGAAATCAACTCGCCGAGACGAACGACAACCAACAAAGTATCCGACAAGCTCCGGCCCAGCTGGGGCCAGCCGCTGCATGGGCGCTGCCATCTTTCCTGTGACGTCACGTATTTGGTTTGGTCATGTGACGTGTGGTCAAATTTGCGTACAATGGCAGCCGCCTTATGGGGGTCACTTTCGAGTGCAGACCGGAACCCCGGTTTATCGCTCTAAGCCCCTCTACCTCGTTGAGTCCGGCGCACTCTAGCGAGCCTCGACGCGCTCGTCCTTGCTACGCATACGCGTCGTCATGGCAACCAGGGCAATCGCGTTACCATTTCCGGTTCCTCGGTTTGTCGCCGTTCGAAGCGAGCCCGCGAGTGCTTGTTCCTCTTGTTTAGATCTGCTGTCAACATGAACGTAGACGCTCAAACAAAGAAAAAACCAGCAGCCGTGCTCCTGTGGCGTCGAATACAGCGCCGGAGGAGGCGTACGATGTATGTGCGCGACGTCTCCGACAAGCGGGGTCGGGAGAGGGATCACAGAGCAGGAAGCCCAAATGCTGAAAGCATGTGTATGTTCGTGTATATGTTTTTGTAGGGTTCGGTGTGTGTGTGCAGCAAATACTCTTCCAGAACACTAGCGGCGGCGTTCCTTTTCGTCACCGGTGCCGCCACCACCGTACCATCGCTTCCCCCCCTCAACACGCACACATACGCGCCTACACAATACCCACCCTCGCCGTCGTAAACCATCTGTGCTAACGAGTGCGTGCATCCACAATATGGGTGAAGGGATTCCCCCGAGGGGTGCTTTTTCTAAACTATTTCTCGCAAACCACCGCAAAAGACGGGGACTTTTTTCTTTTTCAATCGTACGCATTGGGAGTGGGCAATTTAAAACTCTGTCCGACTTTTGTCCAAACCCGTCGCAACGTTTCCATTCTTTTTCAACTTTGTCACATGGTGTTGTTTACTGCTACTTGTCATTTTTGTTTTCCGTCCTTTCCGCGCGGGTTTGGTCGTCCGACTAAAAATAGCAGCTAATATTATAAAGGATGCTTACAGCATTGACTATCGGTTCCGTAATAAACGTATATTTAGCAGTGACAAGCGAGCTGCCGTGCCGCGCATTTTGTGGGCTATTCATACTGGGCCAAAATAGAGAGGGCCTCAGCGGGCCTGTGAATATGAGTGTCGGGCCGGGCCGGGCCAGGCCGGCTGTCGGAAATAGACAGCGCGCCGCGGACTGGTTCGCACCCAAGAGACAGCGGGCCGGGCTGAGACGGGCTTCTAAATATCGGCCCGTGCAGACCTCTCGTACTCACAACTTCACTCGCGTAAGCAAGGATATAATTTTATTCATTTCGGCGAGTTCTACAGGCGGAGGAGACATGGACATGCAAAGTGTCAACTTGCCGCTCTTCATGGCGCAGATTGTGGCCACCGGACGCCCATCCGTTCCCCTTCCTGAGCTTGTCCCGGTAATCGATGCAGCCAACATCGTAAAGGCTATGGTGACTTCCGACTGCCTCAATGAGACGCTCGGCATCACATGCTGGCAAGTCCATTTCGCTACCGCTCTGGCTCATCTGGCTACCGCCGTGCGCCATTTTGATTTCTCCCTACCCGTCGCTCGCGCAAAGGCTTCTGGGTAACGACCGTCGCCAGCCGACGCCGAGATTCGAGCAGGGCCTACCTCGGCGAAACCTTCGCCGACGGTCGCCGAAACGCGCTACGTTGCGTTACGTTCGACTGTCGTCGGAGTATAGACGCTCCCTTTGCAGCAACGTAACGCAACGAGGTCGGGCGCGCGCGCCCGTCGACGTTACGTTGGAGTATAAACGCACCTTTAGTCTCGCCCCAGCATTCGATCCTGCTGTTTCGGCGACAATGACGCCTGCGACGCTAACCATCTATTTTGTTTCTTTTTTTGGCAAAAGTTCGCCCCATTAAACGTTTAGTTCCTCTGTTATTTGCCCTCTTTGCCATTATTTTTCATTTGTGACAATATCTGGGCTTATCCGATAATGAAGGCCCGCCCATAATGCATTTCATATTCTTGGACAGTGTCCACCACATGACTGTAACTGGTTAAAAAAAAAATAGTTTTTTTCATGTCCCTCAGAATCTGCAATCCTGTATCCCGAAAATAATCACTAGGCTAATAACAAAACTATGCTGATGTTCTGGTTTTGTTTCCATTATTTTATTCAGTGAAAAAACAAAAAAAGAACTGTTCTGACCTTTCGAGGCACTCTTGTTAAAAATATATTTGCAAAAAAGATTTAGAATTTCCTTTGTTTGATGAGATTATCTTTTTTTATTTTGCAGCTGGCATATCTAACCACGTGAAGAGAAAGACCGCTGTGCCCGATGACAAATGGATTGCCAAAGCCCGCTGCAATCTTTCAAACTGCCTAACCGAAGAGGGCACTGACGCCTGACAAGCTGGCAGCCGTGGCAGTAAGTTGTTTTTGTTTGCTCCCAACACGCCAAACTCTGCCATTTATTTGCAGCCATAATTATGGCTTCATGTTGCCCCCTTTGAGAGCTTGGTCTCTTTATTCAGAAAATACAAAATGAAGTATATGCAAAAAACGTTGCTTGCATATGAAGAAAAGCATCATTCATTATGATAATTACAAGCCTGACGGAAGAATGACCCAAGCCCAGACATCTGCACAGAATGTTACAATAATTAACACCTACAAGGAATCGCTTTAATTATTAAAGGGTAAGGTGCCCTTTGCACATACTCAACAGTCAGTAATTCAGTTAAATAATTTTCAGTTGTTTCCAACTTTGTCATGCTTGCTGTCAACACGCAGAAATTTAATTAGCATTTTTTTACCTCTTTTTATTGAAGATTCGCTTTGGCTATCGTCACAGACGTATCTTCGTATACACCTGCGTTTATCAGTATTCTCCACCGGCTGTTATTGCAGAGGAATATCGGGTACTATTGCCGCGAATATGAGCTGAGACGCCATGACACCTTGTGCTCGGGACTATTGGCGCTGGTTGTCCTATCACTGGGCAAACAATCTGGGGCCGAGACACATTTACTCCTCTGCTCGTTGCGCCGTACCGATCCCCGTCACGATGAGTGTACCAGGCACCGAATGTCCATAGACATTTGTGAAGGCCATATTTTTAGATAATTCGCCTCTGTTTTTTTTTGGTTTTTGCCAGTGAAAGGACAAATTAAATTGTTATTTGCCAGTTTGCTTTTTACTCGAGTGAATTCAACTTCCTTCCGCAAGCAACTGCACCATTAAGCCTTTCTGGGGCGTTCACAAACATGACATCAGAAGCAGCATTTCTGCCGCTGCATTGTAAATAACAAATTTAGATGGGAAATGTTTTAAGAGGCATCACACAGCAGTGATGCACAGTCTTCCGGGATTAGAGCTCATCCCAATGACAACAGGCAGGTGTGGAGATCGAGGGAAAGAAGTAGCCCCGGTTTCCAGTGCGCGATCCTTGCTTGTCTTGAATGGCAAGAGTTATGCATGAAATTGTTTGCAAAATTCACTCAAAGCGAGATTTGCGGTACTTTTGTGCAGAGCGTCGATTTGTGCAACAATCAGTTTGCGATAAGTGGCTCACACGCAGATCTCGGTTCATATTTATGGAAAATGACAAGTGTGACCTTGTCGCCTTCGCACTCAATACCGCACCCGCCGCCCCGCCACCAGACAGCCGGAAGTGCTCTGTGGCACGAGCGCAGGCGGAGGTTAGTCTGTACGTCAGTGCGGCGCCAGTGTTTACGGAGCAATGTGCCAGGCGGCGTTGATAGCGCCAAGCGCCTCACGTGCCGTTTCAACTCATACCGGCCGCGATTGTACCTGATGTCAAGAAGCAGCAGTTCTTAAAGAAGAATGTTAAACTAATGTTTCGTGCCTTGCAAAAGAGAACACTTTCGCTGGTGGAGAACGCATCTTCAGACTGCAACCCGTTGCCCACACCAAACCACTTTTGAGGCTTCCTTCGTCATGTTAGCACAAGGGCAAATGGGCTTCGACTGAGACATCAAATAAGGTTTAAATCTTCGTTATTCTGGGTCCCTCATTGCAGGAGCGCAAAAGAACTTCTCGTTGTTGACACTTTAACTTGTTTCACACTTTTTTAGTGCTTAATTCACACCTAGTTCAGCTCCCAAGTACGGTGACAGGCTCCAAAAACAATTCTTTCCCGTCTTTCTGTGAACAATGCAGTTCTTAAAGAAGCATCATGCGGCAGAGTTCTCCAGTTATCCCCGGTCATGTTTAAACTTCACAGATGTCATGACAGATCTTCTGCCGTCTATTCCGAAACGTGCAAATAATCCCTTTTGTTCGTTCTAAAAAGAACTGATAAAGCAAGCGGAAGAATTGATCATCACTTATATCCGCTGTTCGTTTCGTGTGCATAACAACAAAACATTTCTGTGTATGTAGGTATACAATAATGTGGAAAAAAAAAAGAGCTGGCGAATCCTGAGAAAGTAAATGAAAGTGCCAAATTCACGTACATCCGCATGATTCAGGTTAAACAGCAATTGCGAAATAAAATTCAGAATAAGGCGAGCAGACATTGAAGTGACAGATTTAAGCATTTATAGGTATATGCCTAAACTTACGTGCCCTGAGTTATTAAATTCAGTTAGGACTAATGTTCTTGAAATATTAGGATAGATCACCTCTGTCCTCGTATTATGTGGTCAACCTGGAGGACGGCCACACTAATTGGCAATTTCCGTGAGGCGTTTTCGAACCTACTCTCACGGCTTTCCGTTTAGATTGCCAGATGCTGTGAATATTTGCTTAGCTCATGTAAACTCTTCAATGAACCCACCTGACAGTTCTTTGTACCAACCCTGACAGTTTTGTGTCCTAGCCACGAGGTGCCGTTGATTTCGCAAGCCGGCATTGCTCGATTCACCTTCACGCTGACTGGGCCGTAGAAGCTGTGTGCTCATTGGTCCATTCAACTGTCAACCTTAAACCACATAATCAACCCCCACCCCCTGCAGACTCACATGCAGAGAGTGAGCTCAAACAATCAGAGACAGGCCTTTGATTTGTTTGGTTAAAGGCACTGTCAGTTTAGGGTGAATGTAGTGTAGCCCAGAGCAGGTTAGCTGTGCCGATTTTGAAACAAAGTTGTCATTTAGAAGGTGGTCAGATTTAAGGTGGCAAATACTCTGGCTCACCTATTTTGAGCCGATATATCAATAAGATCCTCGCTAATTGTTCTCAGTTCCACCTTAATATGTACACTATGGCAACAAATTAACATGTGATTGCAATGTGTTTTTTTCTATGGCTACAGTCAAACCCGATTATATTGAACCCGGTTAATTCGAACTATCCCTTGTATCGCACCATTTGTGAACAGACTAGTACCTGCAATAAAAATGCATAGCGAAATGTGCAGTTAGATTCAACGAAAATTGCAGCGTCTTCCGATAGATCGAACTGCCAAGAGCGCCACTTTGCTCTACAAGCTGGCTTTCCCCCAACGCGGGTAAGCAATATAGTTGGGGGAAAGCCAGCTTGCAAAAAAAGCTGGCTCTTTTTTTTTTTTTTCTTTTTTTTTTTTTTGGGGGGGGGGGGGGGGGGGGGGGGGAATGGAAACGCGTCAGCCTCCCGATAAAAAAAAAAAAAAAAAAAAAAAAAAACTCTATTGCATAGGGAGTGGGGAAAGGGTGAGCCGGCGAGACCTTGAAAAACGAAGAAGCGGCCACTGAATAGCCGCGTGGAGCGTCCCTCATCACGCAGTGTCGCTAATTCGAGAGTAAACAACTTTTCTAAATGTGGCGTGCTTGTTCGTTGTCAAATTCATTGAAACTTTTATATAAAATTACCCACTATATCCAGCTAGTAGACGTTTTTTGTTTTTTTTCGAGTTCGATATAAACGTGTTTGACTAAACAGCAGTGCATATGGATAATTTCCATGTTATTTTTATTTTCAGATGCCTTCGACATGCACATCGGGCAAGCACCCTCGGATGTGTCGCCTAGGAAACGGAAGGGTCTCATGAACAAGTATATCGCGGAGCAACTTCAAGATACCAACAGGAACTTGGCTTTGAGCTACCTTTGGGAGCTAACTCAGTTTTACTGTTGATGTCATGAGGGTGCTGGATTGTTTGCTTTGTTATGAGTGCAATATATCTGTTTCGTCAATTGTATCTGCTTTCGAGTCATTTTGTTAGTTCCTTTTGCATGCCATCTTTAGGAAGGGTGCCGGGATTTCATTTCACTGGAGAGCATCGGAATACGAAGAGCAGACCGGGGGTTGCAAGCTCACCTTTTTTTGAACAGGAATTGTACGGGCGGACCTGCAGAACGGGTGGACCCGGATAACAGGTCGACACATATCAGGTCGGGTGCTCCTGTTTTGCGACCCGTTCACATACAGGACAACCTGTTTGTATACAGGCCTTGTATGTTCATAACATCATATGACACAAACGGGTCAACGAGTATGAAAATTATATGGTTTTCTTTCAGTAGGGGAGCTCTGTTTCTTGAGATTCCATTGTCTTTTCGCATATCAATTAAGTTACATCACAAGGTGCATAACGGGATATGGTGGGTTGTGCTACATGTGCCAAAAGCTAGACGTTTACAAGATAATGCCCCGCCTTTGGAATCAGCACCTAAAATTATCACAAAGTTTATAAAAAAAAATGGCGAAAATCATTGCGAGGTGGTCTTATCTCATCGCCATATTTTTTTGCCTGAAGCCGGGGTCACGCTGTTAATGCATCATGGATCATTCCATGTCAAACACCCGAGACGTTGCGCTCAACCCCTTCTGATTTATAAAAAAAAAAAATTCATAGCCTTTTGCCGCAATGTCCGTAGCCATGCCCTGAAATATTTTTGGCGAAAAAACGTTTTGATGACATCAGCGAGGTTTTAATTTTTAAAAACAGTTTGAAACTAGGCATCACTAGATAATTGATAAAAATTCAGCTTTCTAGTGAAACACCCAACAATATTTTTTCTTAAATTTGCACGCCTTTGGACTAACAATGTGGTTGGGCTTGTAAAGTTTTCTTTAATTTAAATATTTTCTTTTAACAAAAAAATTTTGAAAACTTTATTATTTTTTGTTACTTTATCAAAAAGTATCTAATACCTCCCGGGACTTAATAGAACATTTTATAGGCTGCCCTGCAGCTATATAATATATAAAAAATGTTTAAAACCGCTCACTGAAATATCTTGCACTAAACAAAAATCCTGAATTTGCAAAGAAAAAGCGCGTTTTGCCGCATAAACAGGCGTTTATTTCACCCTGAGGTGGCCTAAGTAAAAATACAAAATATGGTGGGTTTGGAAGAAAAATCGATAATCTTTTGACTCTGAAAGTTTAATCAAAGTAGTTTTTGCTTAAAGCGAGAAAACAGTTTTTGAAGTTGAACTCTCGCACCACAATCCGGAGTCGCTTCCTAACGCCTCTTAACCGCACAGCACGCCACCTGCAACTATAGCTGACATGATTAGGTCCAAAGAAAGAAGAAAGTTTTCTTCCGCTCCCCCTTGCCCATCTTTGCGGCTGCAAGGGAAGAAACGGTCGCGTATCGTGTAATAATCGGAGGTGCCGCCAGCGCGTAGCAAAAACAGGCCCATTGTGCGCGTTGTAACCCAGGGCGGCTCGAAACGCGATGCCTAATACGGGCGGCACCAGTTGACGTGGACTTCTCCTAAAAGGGAAACGCGATGAAATTTATCATACTGTGGTGAAAAGCGGAACTATTCAGCGACGCATGAGTTTTCCGTTTCAAAGCCGATTTAAACACAAACGAGGTGTGAGCCTCCAACTGCGCGCATTCGTTAACACCACATCGCCTCGTCGTATGAGAATGCCCGCACTGGGGCTTTTGTGTTGCTCTCTACATCTGTCCTGACGTCGAGAAGAGAGAGTGATTGCTTTGTGTGCGTAAGAAACAGCTAGCTTACTAGTGGATGCTCTTAACTGGCAGCACTAAGCATTTGCTGATATCAAGATAGTGGAAGTCCACAGGAGGACACAGCCCCGCAAAATGGTAAAAATAGGAAAAGGCATAAGGCAACAAAAATATAAAAATGTACCCGAAAACTCGAGGTCCTGCTTTCTACCTGCGTGCGCATACCGTGACACCGTCGCACGCTTTGCCGGGCTCAAGGGAGGCGTGCTGTGCAGAGAAGAGGCGCAAGGAACGACGCCAGGTTGCGGTGCGAAAGCTCAACTTCAAAATGTTTCTCCTCTTTAGAACAAAATTGCTTCCATTAAACTTTCAAGAACAAAAAGAAATAAAGTTTTTGTAGAAGTCAGCATATTACGTATTTTTCTTTGGGCCACCTCAAGGCAGAATTGACGGCTCTATAAACAGCAAAACACAATTTTGCAAAAAGAAAAAGAAATTGCAAGATATTAAGTTGTATGGCTTGAAACATTTTTTGTGTGCAGTATACCTACAGGGCTGTCAATAAGATTATTTACAGTCGCATGCAGCCAAGCCATAGTTTGCAACAAAACTAAAAATGTGCTAAAATGCTCATATATTATTTCATTTTTTTAAACTTCTTCGAGCATACCGAATTCCATGATCATGATCCTTATTACATAGCAATCCAAATACCGTAGGATTTTTAGGCAGAAATATTCCAATGTTCCGTAAAAAAAAATCTTACTTTTCACCAATTATTAAATGACTCGTAGTTCCACCCCCCTTTTACTAGTTCAAACCACCATCACCCCATTAAGTTTGTTTTTCGTCAAAAAAATTTGTTAGAGAGGCACCACGAACGTTACGGCAAAGAGCTCTAAATTTTATTTTAAGAATCAAAGGTCGCCGCAGGACCTTTGGCATGGCATGAAGAAGTCCCGGTCACTTGATGCCTCCCGTCGTTTAGGCATCGCGTATCGAGCAGCCCTCCGGTACAAAGGGCACAACGGGCCTGCTATCGCTAGGCGCTGCAGCTGCATCTCCAATTATTACACGATACGCGACCGTTTCTTCCCTTACAGCCGGAAAGACGGACAAGACGAGGCGGCAGAAAACTCCTTTCTTTTCTTTGGAAATAATCATGTCAGCTATCGTCGCAGGTGGCGTGCTGAGCGGCAAAGAGGCGTTAAGAAGCGACGCAGGGTTGTGGTGAGAGAGTTCAAATTTAAAATTTGCTTTCTCGCTTTAAACAAAGATTACTTTGATTAAACTTTCAGAATCAAAAGATTATTGATTGTTCTTCCAAACCCGCCATGTTTTTTTATTTTTACATGGACCTCCCCAGGCTGAAATAAGCGGCTGTTTATGCGTCAAAACGCACTTTTTTGCAACTTCAGGATTTTTTACTGTGAGATATTTAATTGAGCGGTTTTAAACATTTTTATATATTATATACCCACAGGGTGGTCAGCCGGTAAACAGTTCTATTAAGTCCCGGGAGCAATTAAATATTTTTAATAAAATAACAAAAATGTTAAAATTTTAAATTCTTTTTAGTTTTTTTTTTATATTTAAACAAACCTTCACAAGCCAAACCACATTGTAAGCCGAAGGCCGTGAAAATTTAAGAAAAAATATTCTTAGGTGTTTCACCAAAAAGCTTATTTTCCATCAACTATTAAGTGATGCCTAGTTTCAGGCTATCTTTTAAAGTTAAAACCGCGCTCACGTCATCAAGAAAATTTTTCGACAAAAATATTTCAGGGCATAGCTACGGACTTCGGGGCAAAAGGCCATGAATTTTTTTTTTAGATATCGGAAGGGGCCGAGCGCATAGTCTGGGACGTTTGACATGGAATGACCCTCACACGAAAGAGAGTCTGTTAACATATTCAAACGAGAGTCATCACGAGATCTGAGCTTTGAATGCCGCACGTCAACGCGTTCAAGGAGACACTTGGCTCGCGGCATTTGAACTATGGATATCGTGGTGACGGATATCTGCAGACTGTGTTCTCTATAATGTATGAGCAGTATGACCCCGGCTGAAAGGTACTTGTGGTAGAAGCAAACACCGTAATGTGACCTGCAAAAATTACTCAATAAATATTAAAAATATTAAAAGAACAACAACGCGGAATGCGCTATACAGAATCAAACCTCGTGCTCAGGCTCACAAGGCTTCGTCAAACAACTTGCGGCGATTTAAAAAAAAAGTGCTGCATGAGTAATGTTTTTTAGTAAAATCTGAATTTTTATATAACGCGCAATTTGTTTTGCCTGGAGTTTTGTACACGCTACAGATTGCAGTCAAATATATCAAAAGGCGCGCTTGTAGCGATAGCCGCCACGGGTCCAGATTAATATCTCAAATTAAATAAGCATCACAACTTGTCTATCTACTTCGCCAAAGCAGCTGTTCACTGTTCTACCACAATACACAAAAGTCTGTAACTAGAAATTGCAGTAACTCAACGCAACAAGACTTATTCTCGGACTCTTCTCCCTCGCACGACTGCGCTGATGGCGCCTACCCGCGGAGAGACGCTGCCTCCTCCCCTTTTTCCGAATACACCCTCTCCGCACGAATGGGACGGCTGGAGAAGCGATCGTGCGCTTCGGGATCTCGGAGCCCATGATTGGCTCTATAAAGTTCTTACAATAAACGCTAGAAGCTCAGCTGGCGCTGGTGTCTACGAGACTTCCGGCTACAAACTAAATCATATGAACTCGTCTGAAATTTTTATTATCTACCTGTAAATTATTTTAATAAAAGAAGGTGAAACGGCGAGTTATGCTAATAAAGCGTCTAGATCATAAGGTCTTTAATGTTTGTTTTTCAATTGTCAAACCACCTCTCTGCAACAATATTTTACGAACTTCAGCAAGCTGGGCTGTATAACCTAATCAATATAATTTTATGATCTTTACATCACCGTAAAACGCCAGTCAAGCTCTTTCTTTTGAGTATAATTTGAATATTGTGAGCTAAACATATAAGGTGGAACATTTGCCTGGAAAACGAATATTTAGATAAACTTGCAAGTTTAAAGTCAAAAAGCAATACCACATTTTATTTATTTCATTTTTTATTCACAGTTAGGTAATATAGTAGTCTGTCAGAATCTACCAACACAAATTGTGATATAATGTTTGTATGGCGGCTATTAGGACTCGAATCTCGTGAAATGAGAGTTTTGAACGAGACTTCGCATAGGCGATAGCTGAGCAGAATTTTGACGCATGTAAGGTTTCCTATTTAATATTTAGCACTACGGTGATTTGCAAGAGTTTGTGAGCTTCGCCTTATTTATTGACAGAGAAGACACGTAACATCTAGACTCCCGCACAGACTTAGGTCAAGAGGGAAGCGTAAGTAACCCGGCATGAATCACTGAAAATAGAAATGGAACCTAAACACATGACCAACACATTTCAAACCTTACAAGCTACGAATTGCTCGTTATTTTACGAAAGAGTTCGTATGTGCACAAAACAAACCGTACTTCCGAAGCGTCGGACACTAAATCGTACATATGTATATGCACTAAATATCTGTTTGACATAAAAAAAAGATATGACAATTGCATACCAAGATTGGTATTTCAAACTCAAAGCCGAAAGCAAAAGGCCCCAGAGGAATTCTCTAACGATCTGTATTTCCACGAATCGGAAGGAAGTAAGCGCTGTGCCCGCACTTGTGGATACGGACTTCTAAACGTTTTTAAGTGCAATACTTCAAATTTCATTGATGTTTATGGTTGGATAGTTAGATAACTGCTAACGATAAATAGAAAACCTTACATAGGCCAGAATTCTGGTCAGCAGATTTTGTGTGCGAAGTCCCGTTCAAAACGCTCATGGCGTAAGGTTCGAGTCTTGATAGCGGGCATAAAAACAATATATTACAATTTCTGTCGCTAGTTCCTCATACACTGCTATATTACCAACTGTATATAAGAATAAAAGAAACAAAAGTTTTTTTTTTTTTTAATCCTCTCCAAACTTGCTATTTTCTCGAAGT